>NC_054597.1:13365890-13668921 GCF_004785595.1 Juglans microcarpa x Juglans regia | reverse complement strand
ATTCTCAGATTTTCTACTCCTATTTTTATTAACAACACTATTAAAAAAAATCATATGAGTAAACCTTTCCTCGTCCATGTGGTTAACAATACTGTGCACTTAAGTGTAGTGTGCATAAAACACACACCCAACGGGCCGAGAAGATGAGTTACCCGACCACTTAAGCTACAAGTGCTTTGTGCACTTTGAGTATACTATGCAAAAACAAAGGCGAGAACACTAGTAAGAACTGTGCACTTAAATGCACTATGCACATACACAGGTGAGCAAACACTGTGCACTTAAGTGCATAGTGCGTGACAGCCCGCTGCCAACTCGGTTAACCCACTGGTGGCCACCACCTGGACCACCGGTATTTTTATCTGCACCGCGTTGACCCCCGTCCACATGGTTCATGCATAGCGCATGTGCACACGAGAGGCTCACGTCAGCCCATTATGAGCCTAGTGAGCAACACCGGTAGCCACCACGTGATCCGCCAGTGGTTTTTGTCCCCCTAAGGTGACCTCTCGCGACATGGATGTGCATGCCATGCAAACTGGACTAGTAGGTGCACGGCCAGAGGCTCACAACTACCAAACCGCAAGCTCAAGGAACCACTGACGGCCCCACCAAGTCCATTGGAGTTTTATGTTTGTCGGAGGGTGGTCCTTAATTGTAGGGGCTCCTCCACCGCGAAGCTCCAACCACCACAGCACACCACAGGACACCAATCAAGCTCTACCCAATTGTGATCTTGGAGCCACCGGTGACTACCACCAAGCTGATGACGATCACTATGTAACCCACCGTCGTAGTTTGTTGACGATGGGGTGTTCCTCGGCCATACACGCAGGCATCCATCACGCAATGTACACGGTAGGCAACCCCTTGCCTGACCTGAGCTCAGCGTATGTTTGCTCGATCACCACTTAGCTCGGCCATAGTGGATTCCTCGACCACAAGTCCCCTGACCACGATGTTGCCCTACCACTCAATTCCTCTGCCAACACAAGTCCCTCAACCACTATTAGTTCCTCGTCCAAGTTCCTCGACCACTATCGAAGCTTCTAGGCCAAGGGTTCCTCAACCATGAGTTGCAGGCCTCATCTCCTCTGCCATAGGTTGCCCGGTCAAAACCTACTTAGCCACCATATTTCCTTGGCTACTAAGAGGCAACTTGGAGCACGGTGCACCCAGACACAACTCAGAGTTTCTAAAGCAACAGAGAACTATCCTCCACAACTTAATCGACCAATAGAGAACCTCTAACCACCTAGAGAAAATGGCTCAACCAACTGAGCTCCTCCACCACGACGAAGCCATAGTATTGCATGTCCTTGGGCACACATTGGATGTCCCATGCAACATTCCAGGTCCTCCCATGCAACTGTATCTTATCTACCCACAATACACGTCTTAAGAAAATGAGCAAAAAATTGCCTAGCGGCATTTAAGTCCACATCGCTTCGAAGATGCTTGAAGACAGACAACTTCCCTAATAGTAAACAATTTCAGGAAAAAAAGAGAGAGAAAAAAGAAAGAAGAAACAACCACCACCAGCGGATAATTTCAGTCAAGCTAAACTCGACTACAGCAGCTAAATCATTCCGATTTGTCTCTCTCAAAATTTGTGTGAATTTCATTTTTACTAACAAAATTGGCTCATGTGGTGTGAAACACCGGCTACTCAACCCACACTTGCACCGCTCAGACATCTTAAATATATGTTCATAAAACTGCTCGGTATCCAGAGCACCCTAGACCTTCACCAAAGTATGGTTGCCCACAGGCCTTGTCGGCGCACCTCAAACCTTCGCCATGCTCTAGCAAAGCGATTCAGGTTTGCAAATCTCATATTTGTAATTTGGATTATCTACTCTAACCAGTTTGGCTTTTTTAGCGCAAACTCACTCACATCTCGCCAAGAGTCAATAGGCAGAACAAGTCACTCGATTGCCTGAGCTCTCTTGTGAGGAGTCAACAAGCCGGACAAGTCATCAGACTGCTTGACCTCACTCATACCTCACCAAGAATGAACAGGCAGGACGAGTCACTTGACTGCCCAACCTTACTCGTGACGAGCCAACAAGTGGGACAGGTCATCAGACTACCCGACCTCACTCATACCTCGCCGAGAGTCAACAGGCGGGAATGGTCACTCGATTGCCCGACCTCCCTCGTAACGAGTCAACAGGCAGGACAAATCATCAGACTACTCAACTTCACCCATAACTCACCGAGAGACAACAGGTGAGACAAGTCACTCGATTGCCTGACCTCCCTTGTGACGAGTCAATAGGCAAAACAGGTCATCAGACTGCCCCAACCTCACTCATACCTCTAGAAGAGTCAACAAGCGGGACAAGTCACTCGACTGCCTGGCCTCTCTCGTGATGAGTCAACATGCGAGACAAGTCATTTGAGTGCCTGACCTCACTCATACCTCGCCGAGAGTCAATAAGCGGGACAAGTCACTCGACTACCCGACCTCCCTCGTGATAAGTCAACAGGTGGGACAGATCATCAGACTACCCAACCTCACTCATACCTAGCCGAGAGTCAATAGGCGGGATAAGTCATTCAACTGCCCGACCTCCCTTGTGACGAGTCAACAGGTAGAGCAGGTCATCAGACTGGCCTGACCTCACTCTTACCTCTATAAGAGTCAACAGACGGGACAAGTCACTCCACTGCCCGGCCTCCTTCATGAAGAGTCAACAGGAGAGACAGGTCATTAGACTACCCAACCTCACTCATACCTAGCCGAGAGTCAACAGGCAGGACAAGTCACTTGACTTCCTCACCTCCCTCATTATGAGTCAATAGGCAGGACAAGTCACTTGACTGCTCAACCTCCCTCGTGATGATTCAACAGGCAGGACAAGTCATCAGATTTCCTGACCTCAGTCGTACCTCACTGAGAGTCAACAGGCGGGACAATTCACTAGACTGCCCAACCTCCCTGGTGACGAGTCAACAGAAGGGACATGTCACTTGACTACCCGAACTCTCTCACCTGCATAGCAATATTAGCACAACATCTTCTCCAACAAACGTTGAGTGTTTACATTTGCACCACACCTGCCGCTAGCATCGTGAACAAGCCTCTAAGCTCCACAACCGCCTTGTGCAAGCTACCTTCGGGAAAGAGTCGACGGGCTCGAAAACTACCTAAAATGGACCCAGGGGGTCAACAGGCTCTCTGACCACTTAGTACGGATTACTACAAAAAAACTCTAAAAAGAAAAATGGAAACACCAACAACAATTCACATCAAGAGGCAAAGATCCGCTAACTCTATCATAAACAAAAACAATGGAAGAATAAATACTCTTTGCTAACGATAAATATTCATGCAAACAAACTCAAAGCCAAGTCACTAGACTCGCTGCGAACAACAAGCAGTGATAGTCTCTTGATTGTCCGACCCACATGCAAGTAAAGCCTAGTCACTGGACTTGTTGTGGACTAACATGTGAGACAAGCTACTTGACTGCTTGACCTCTCCCACACTCAATAGGCAAGACAAGTGACTTGACTGCCCGGCCTCTCTCGCACTCAACAGGCGGGACAAACCACTTGACTACCCAACCTCTCTCGCGCACATGAAATCCGAGCCTCTAGGCTCGCCATGAAACAACGAGCGGTAACAGTCTCTTGATTGCCCAACCCTCGTGCGAATGAAAAAGTTGAGCTTCGTGCTCACACTCAGCATGGTCAGGTACATCTCCTACCCAAGTCAAACTTCGTGCTCGCACCTAGTGCGGTCGAGTTCATCTCCCTCTTAACTTCCAAGCCGAGCACCGCGCTTGCACCTAGCGTGGTCGAGTACATATCTTGCCTAGCTCTCTAAGTTGAGCTCCACGCTCGCACTTAGCACGGTCGGGTATATCTCCCGCCCAAGTCGAGCTCTGTGCTCGCACCTAGTACAGTCGAGTACATCTCCCATCTAACTCCCGAGCAGAGCACCGCTCTCACGCCTAGCGCGGGGGCAAAATCCCCCCTAGCCCATAGGCACATACCAGCTCAATCCATTAAAGGGCTATCATTAGGAGGCAAGTGGGACGAGATAATAAGGGGACAAGGAAAGCAAATGTCAGAAGAGGGGAAGACAGGTGTCAAGGAGAAAGGGATAAAAGAGAGAAATGAGAAGAGACGTAAAACAACCCTTCATCACCACTCCCAAGGGCCAGAATAAAGAGGGATCCGATTGAATAAGAAGTGGACTCCTTCAACTTCTTCAACCTCACAATGAGAGCCCCAGAGAGAGGATCTTCTCCAGAATATGGGTCTCCGACCTCCATTATATAGTGAAAAATGAGAGATTTTGAGAGACTATAAAAATGCTCATATTATAGTGGATTTGCCCTCCAAACAACCCGTGGACGTAAGCACTATGCCGAAACACATAAATTTGTATTTATATCTTTTATTACATTTCTTGTATTTATTTTCTATTCACTACTATGGATGTACGTACAGACACCGTACAGTTGCTTCGCACTACTGCCAGGGACTCCAAACCACATCGATCGAGGCATGAATCATCATCGTGGGATGGGAATGAGTCTTTCTCCTATTTCTGACCCATTGTGCTATTTTTCGGCAGTAACAATTCCCACCTCCCAAACACAATGCAAACCACCAGAGGTGCACAGGCCAATTGGTGCAGCTAGCACTTTCTCAATAATTAAAAGAAACTCTTTCAACTCTGAAACCTAAAGAGTTCATACTAGGCCTGGTTGGGCAGGCCCCCAACCTATTCACTGACACCTACAAGGTACCAAGTGGTGGCATATTAAAACTAGAAACGAAAAAAGTGGGCAAGGGTAGGCATGGGTACCGACCCACTCACCCCCTATTTAAACTACAAAGAAAACTTAAATACTTATCCCTCATCTTTTCTCTCCCCTTTCTCTTCATGCTCACTTTCCTCTCTCCCTCTTCATCTCCTCCAATTGTCGTCGCTCAGCTCCTGTCCTTCTCTTCATCTCCTTCTCTCGTTCTTCTCCTCTTCCTTCTCATCTTCTTCCAATTTTCCTCTCGCTAGTACATGACCGCAGGCCACTCGAACTAGTTGTGGCAAAGAGATGCATGGCCGTGAGCATTGGTCCCTACAGACTACAGCCCACAGCCACGACTTGGTTGTGGGTGGCATTATGGATCTTCACACTTCAAAGCCATGACTGTGGGTTTTTGTGACCCGCAACCATAGTTTGTTTGTTTCTCCTTTTGCGAGACTTACAATCAAGAAGTGATCATGGTCACTGGATAAGATGTTCTTGAATCTTCATGACATATCTTTCTTTTTTTTTAGTTAGATCTACACATTTGGGAATGGATTTGAAGATTTTGGAATTGGATCTTTGTATATCTTGATTTTGTAGTGTAATACGGGCCTGCCTGTTTGTAGACAGGTACGAACGGACAGTGGCTCAACGCAGAGCCGGGGACGGAGTGGAAAATGAGTAAAGAGATCTAATGGATTGTTTTCGGCAATGGCTTCATAAAGGTTCACAGTTCAGTTTACATGACAAAGTGGAAAAGCTCAAGGTGCAAAACTAATCGTCGACATCCTCAAATTTCACTATAAAAACAACAGCCTTTGGCCCTTTACTACAATAGGCAATTAGAGAATCAATAAATAGCCATGTTACAGTCACTACCCATGCTCGATATACTACAATGCAAATCCTGGGCATCAAAACTCAAATCTCGTTATGCACCAAATTAAGGCCGAGAAGATAAATCATAAAATGTTCGCGTCCAAAATCAATGGAAATTGCACTGTTGCAATAAATAATGCGAATAATCAACATATTTCTCCCAAAGGGGCTTGTATTTTTCAATCCCAATCTTCAACCATGGCTTTGAGTTTCCATTGAAGTGCAGCACAGCACCCTTCTCTATCAACTGCGGATCAACATTTGTATAGCCCAATCCCAGAACGTGCCATGAGGAATCCAAAGGCTCCGTCAATCCATAGAATGTCAACAGTCCAGGCGGAAGTGTACCAAGTTTCCATAATGTTCGGTCTACATTCCTTTCCTGCCAGTAGTGGTAGATACCAGTTACGTTCCTTTTCCTCCACTCAACCAGATCGAAAACATTCATCCCAAAAGCCCATCCACATGCATCAGGATCAAAGTGTGCTCTTATAAGAGGGTGAGAGTAATTCAAGTACTTATGGTATCTATGAAATGTCTCCATACATGTCTCAACAGCTCCGTTGACGTTGCCATTCAAATCAATGGAGAAAAGGGCAGAGAGATCCTTTTGAACCACAACATCATCATCAAGAAATACCACCTTCTTCAGTGCCGGAAAGACCTCAGGGATATAAAATCTGAGGTGGTTAAGCATGGATAAATACTTTGGGTTTCGAAACTTTATTGGAGTTCGGCCATCATCATTATTGCCCGAAAAATAATAGCTCTGTGTTTCGGTGTCTTGGAGCTGCTTAAGAACAGGAACATAAGAAGCATTTAGCCAACTGAAGTCTTCAAACTTTTGAACCTCAACAGTCACTCCTTGAAAATCGTTCATGGAAAACCAAGCCTTCATTGCAGCATAATTTATTTCATCTGTAACAAGATGGAACACAACCATATCTGGATCTTTGGAATTTAAGGCAGTTGAATTGACCACGACTGAAGTTGCAAGTATGTTGTCAGAGAAGACGCAGAAATGATAGAGATTGTTATCCTTAAGTTTCTTGTCTAATTGCTTCCTTTCAACAAGCTTCCTCTGTAAGTTTAAGTTTTTGAACCATTCGGTTGTTAAGCAGACACCAAGGCAATATAAACTTTTTGGAACTTCTTCTGCAGCTATTTGTCCATATTTTGAACTCTTTTCACTCACAGAACTCATTTGTTCATCGAGAGTTTGGATTTTGGCTTTCAGTCTCATGATCATGGTTGCACTGTCATAATGAAGTTGCTGAGCTTGGTAGAGTAAAATTGCCATATCACGGATTGCAGTTCCTGATTCTCCGGTTGTCAGAGGTGTTCGCCTTATTGCGGCATTTGAGAGGAGGATCTGTGAATTGCGAATCTGGGCACTTAATTCCCAAGCAAATTGAAGGTTGTTGCTTTCTTTTGCAATTACAACAAAAGCTTTTGCAAGAGAAACTTGGTCACTTAGTTGCCTGGCGACTGAGTCAGGCTCAACATTTCTTCAGTAATGTTAAGGCCTTCCATGATTCTATCATGCCTGTAAGGTCTCTGCAGAACAAGATTACATGCACATATTTTCTTAATTCACAAATGGAAATTGGAAAATCAAAGAATATATAACACCATTTTCACTTCTTTCAAGAAGAAAAGGAGAAGCCATGGAGGCTTGTTGTGTGTGTGTGTGTGTGTGTGGGGGGGGGGGGGGGGGGGGGGGGGGGGGGGGGTGTGGAAGAGTACAGAGCCCAGAAGAATGATAATGGTGTCACCACAAACCAGGAGCATCCTAACAACCGGTATCAGTACCAGATAATTTGTATGGTGATGCATTTCCACTCCGGATCTTAAAGATCTAGCAATCCTAATTCCTAAAATACTTATCTTTATTTCCGAGTGAGACAAGTTACAACTGAAATGAGACATAATAAATTTTAGATCTATCCAGTAAGCAGATGCCACAAAACATAAAGAGTTGAAGGTGAATATAAAATGCGAAATGATATTTGCAGTCGTGAGTGCGCAAGCGCCGTGCAATCTCTTTGAAAAAATTGAGTAAATATAGAACCCACATGAAAAAAAATAACTTTTTAATAATAGACCCCACTCTTTTTCAAAGCGAGTGCGCGACGCTTGTGCACTTTACGATTGTATGTAGCATTATTCAAAATTTCATTCAGGCCTACACTCCAGATTAATGCCTAGCAAATTTCATGCAAAAGGAGTTTGGCATCTACTTTTTACCCTCTTGGTAGAACAGTGGAGCTCTAGAATTCGACATATATATTGAAAACAAAGCACTGGGTGCATCCAAAAGTAGTTGTGCTGAAAATGATTTAGGCCCCATTTGAATTTTGAGTTGAACTGAGATGAGTTGAGTTCTTTATAATAGTAGTGAGATGGGATGGTGGAATGAGTTTTGTGGGGCCCACCTAAGATGAGTTTATGTGTTTGGATGTTAAGATGAGTTTAAATTTATTTATGAGAAGTTGAAAAAGATTGTGGGTCCCGTGTGTAAAGATGTGCTGAGTTGAAAAAGATTGTAGGTCCCCCATCTAAAGAGGTTTTGAGTTGAGATGAGTTTAGTGATTTGAGAGTTTGGTGTTTGAATGTTAGACTCAACTTAAAATTAGATTGAACTAAGTTGATTTCAGTTCAGTCCAAGTTCCAAACAGGGCCTAGTGTTTTTTAAATCTGTTTATTTGCATCCAAAATTTAGAATCGGCATTGCCTTGGGTTACAAGTCATCCTAGAGGAAAGTGGAAGCACAATGGTATAGCATGTGGAATAGAGTCCTGGACAAAAGAACCCCAACCCAACTTGCAAAATGCTGCAAAGTTAATACTACTTTTGCAGAGGGGCAAAAGGAATTATAGAAAGGGTTTGAAATAACAGTAAGACAGACTAGCAGGAGCATTAGATCCGAATCTCTAGATGCCTAAAGGAGAAACCGGGATTTGTCAGATTAACATCCACATAATCTGAAATTGAAAACCTCGGCTCCATTAGACTAAAAAGAAGCAGTACCCGCAATCCAATCAAGAATTTAGTAGTACACTCGATTCTCAAATTGTTTTAGAAACCAAATTCCAATACATTGAACATTTAAATTCCGTAGCGTTCTAGCATTTTACCAGCAACCGAACAGAGTAAACTCCAAGGTCCAAACTGATGAATAAAAGCAAACAAAACCTAGATCTTTAATTTACCTTGGATATCGCCGGCCTCGACTCAATTTGACTTCCTCTGCTCAGAACGAAAATGAAAAGCAAAACCGCTATTCCACACAATACCCACCACAGTACATTTGAAACTCGCCTCCTCACCGGCCTCCGAAAATCCACCGGCCTCCGTCTCATACTCGATCAACCACCCCGTTTTCCCCCCTCCAGAAAATTTTGATGGGAATCTGTATTCCCAATAGAATCTTGATAAAAAAAAACTACTAATAAAAATAAATAAAGAAATAAATAAAAGTAGGGAAAATGATCACGATTTTGGGGTTGAGTGTCGGTGCATCCGTAACAGATCGCGAGGTGGGAAATGAGATCTATAACGGAAGTGGGGTTCTGTCTCAGAATTATTGGGCTTTTTTTCACAATCCGGAAGGGAGTTTTTCTGCGGATTGAATTTTGTGGTGGAAGCGAGCTTGCGTGGTCACTGTTGTGGGAAGTGAGTGAGCACAGGAGGTTCTCCACTCCAGTGACGGACAAGAACAGTTTGGATTTTGTCATGTGCTTTCTATCCGGTAAAAATATAAACATCAGCCTGTATAAACATCAGCCTATAGCAGCACACTGCGGCTTAAAAAATAAAAAATTTGTGTGTACTGTAATTGTAGGCTGATGTATAAAATGTCTCTTTTTATCCAGAAATTATATTTGCACTTATACAGCGTAAGTATCGTTCAAATTTATTTTTTTAAAATAAGTGAATAAATATAAAATTTTTATAAAAAAATTAAATTTTTAATAATAGATCTCATTCTTTTTCAAAAGAAAATAAAGCGTTTATAAATTATATTTAGTATTATATATTAAATATATTTAATTAAATCTTATAATAAATATTAAAAGATTTTTTCTCATATTTGTTTCACTCGTAGCTCTATAATTCGGTTGTGTGAAGCTGCTCCTGTTATATATTGAAAATTTTTATTCTCAGTGTGCTATACACAGACATGAAAATAGAATAAATTTTATAATTTTTTTTGTCAAAATGATTCGATGTCAATTTAGATCAAATATAAAATGAGTTTTCACCTTTGTATTTAGCATGAAAATTTATATTTATAATATAGTGTGGAATATATTGCTGATGTGATGGTTTTAATTTATAAGAAAAATATATAAATTTAAATTTTACAAATTAAATTATGTAATATCAATAATGTAGATGATATATTCTTTATACCGGCTTGTAGATAGACTGGTTCATTCAACATCCAATGCTCCGACCATGAGATGCCTACAAAATTGGATATTTAGGCTTCGTTTGGATTCGAATGAGTTATATAAATTATGAATAGTAGTGAGATAGGTTATAAATAGTAGTGAGATTTGTAAGTTAAAATTGATGAATAATTGTGAATAATAGTGAGATGAGTTGAGCTGAAAAGTGTTTTTTTTTTTTTTCAAAATAATAAAGAAAATGTAGATTGAGTGATACATAGATATGAGATACAAAATTCTCATAATTTCTTATAATTTTATTTCTAAATATCACTTAAATAAAAAATACTTTTTAATTTCAAATTTTTAACATTTTTATTTAATCATTACCTAATAATTATCTAAATACAAAAATTAATACAAACTTTAAAACAAAATACAAAAATAATACAAGCTTTACAAGTTTTTAAACAAAAATTATATTCAATTTTTTTAACTTTTTAATATTTTTTTTAAATTTTTTTAAATTTAATAAAATATTTTAATTCAAACAATTTTACTATTATTTTATAAAATTGTTAAATATAACTGTAACGCTCCACTTGGACCAAGAAAGACTTGTCTTTTGCACAGGAGATGCTTGGCAATTTATCCTGTCAGAAAAGATAGCATTGACTAATCATTCCCTCGGTGATCATTTAACAAAAAATAAATAATTTTTATAAGTTTTAAATAGATAAATTTTATATAAATTTTTATAAAAAAAATAAATTTTATTTTAAAAAAATGTAAAAAAAATTATTATTTATTAATGAGACCTATTATTTTATAAAAAATTTATATAGAATTTATCTATTTGGGATTTATATATAATATTACTCTTAACAAAAATGAGAAAAACAACGAGAATTATTTTTATTCGAATGATAGAATAATTATTTTCATCAGTTACATCTTCACATTCTATAAAAAATAAAAATAATAGTTAATATATTGCAAAACCTTCTTGATATTCTAACCTGGTTTATAGCTCAAGTGTGGGGAAAAAAAGAAAATAAGTGTCTAAGGTTGCGTTTAGATGTTGAATTAAGATGAGTTGAATTGAATTGAATTGAGATAATAAAATATTATTATTATTATTATTTTAGAATTTGAAAATTTTAAATTATTTATTATATTTTGTATTAAAATTTAAAAAAATTATAATAATAAGTTGTAATAGATTTAAGAATCAAACGAAGGCTAAAATATCGAAACCTCTAGTCCAAAGGCTCCAAAATACACTTTGAAATATTAAAACACGTTTGTAACCTGCAAAGTATGTCATATCTCTGTTGGTAAGACAATATAGATATAATGCTTGGATCCCAAGGTAAATAAACATTTAATACTGCTTGAAATATTTATAAAGACAATAATAAAAATTATACAGTCTATTAATATATTTTTCTTTCTCTCAATTTAAACCCTAGAACTTTGAACAATAATTCTGTGAAATCTATCCTCATCCTCATGGCCATCTCCAAAGATAATTTCTATTTTTTATAATATTTTAAGAGAAAAATATATTTTGAACCTCTAAAAATTGTACAGTCTAAATACTATATTTTTCTCTCTCAATATTATATCTAATTTGCATTACAAACTACAAAAACCATCAATTTAAACTATCACTTTTTTTTTCCAAACCATTGATTTAGAATAAGTGATAGTTTAGAGCGCAAATTAAAAAAAAAAAAAAAAAAAAAAAAAAAAAAAAAACTAATTATAATTTGAATGCTCAAAATGTACTACTAATGTTTAGAGTACCACTTACTTCGATGAAAAGGAGCTTGCTTGAATTGATTCATGTTATGCAAAATCCTCAATGAATCGTAGTAAATCAGTGTCCAAATGGCAACCATTAACATATGTTCCAAAATAATGAAATGATATTTTCAGTCGTGAAATACACAAGCGTCAAGCAATCATTTTGTAAAAAATGAATAAATACGGAATTTATATGAAAAAAAAAATTTATAATGGACTCATCTCTTTTTTAAAACAATTGTGCGGCAAGCATTACTCGTAATTAAGAGAGATGATCATTTTTGCTCGTTGTTAAGATTTTCCAACCACATTGGCCATCCTATGGTAATATATTTGACCAGCAAGTTTCTCATACAATAGCCTTAAGCGAAATAGGACTTTGTATCCTAATACCCTTAGGATAAAAGGTTGAATTTGAAGAATCCGAACACAACAAGATCATTGATGTAAAAATTTGAAAAAGAGAGCATATATGTAGCCAATCAAGAGAAGAGCACAGCGGTATAGTCTTCCACATCTAAGATTCACTCTCTGAAAAAATTCACAACAATGATATGTGTAGAGTTGAGAATGAATCTTGAGTGAGAATTATACCTTATATATAACCTTATATATAATTCCTAAGTTCCAATTTTGTCTATTATAAAATAGTGAAATTACATGGGTCTTTAATGAGCCTCTACATATGAATTGGGCAGGTACCACTTTAACACTCATGATCTGACCAAAATCATAGACGTCTAGAGATGTGTCAATGGCCCGATTATGTCATTTTATTGATCACACTTATTAGGCCTTATAGATATTACTCAAACCTTATAGTTGGCAATTATATAATGTATGTTTTATGATCTATGTAGGTCCATCAATTTAAAATATTTCTAATAATCTCCCACTTGGACCACATAAGTGTTTGGAAAAATCAACCATTGTAAACTTTATGGATGTCATCTCAAAAAAATCTAGTTCATTGAATAATATTAGTATAGGATCTGCTCACACTTATTGGGCCTTACAGACAATACTCAAACTTATATTTGGCAATTATATAATGTACGATTTATGATTTATGTAGGTCCAATTTAAAATATTTCTAATAATCTCCCACTTGGACCGCATAGGTTTTTGGGAAAATCAACCATTGTAAATTTTATGGATGTCATCTCAAAAAAATATGGTTCATTGAATAATATTAGTATAAGATCATGACAGTCGATGTCACATTTATAGTGGCAAGACTCATTCATGGTCCAAACACTAGTATCACCAACAACAATGATCAAGTACAGATGTGTAACATGGAAACCTCATACAATGTGATCATTTAATATGCTTATTTCCAACTGGTCCAACTTTATGACTCAAACATGAGTCCCTACATCATTCTTTCAAGCCTTATGTATCACCACAATTTGAAAGAAATACAGTTTTATTTTAGAATCATGAATAAACCAAAAAACGATCGTAACAAGTGTCAAATAAATTAAATATATAATAGAAAAACTTCCACTACTAAAATATATTATTAGAATTGACCACTCTCATACGAGTTATATGTTCCTTGAACACTTTAGGTGATACGTCCTTGGTGAGCGGATCCACAACCATAAGATTTGTACTAATGTACTTAATTGACACATCATGATTTTTGAACTCTCTCCCTTACAAGAAGAAACTTTATGTCAATGTGCTTAGATTTTGACGAACTTCTGTCCCTCTTAGAATATAACTCAACGGCCTTATTATCACAATGAACCTTTAGTAGATTCTCAATACTATCTACTATTTGAAGTCCGATGATAAAATTCTGCAACTATATTTGTAATGCCCCAAAATAAATTCAATAGAAAGAATTTCTTTAAACTAGGTATGCCATGAAAACCTATGAGGATTTCATGGACTAAGCAATCAATTAGGCTTTTGTTCATTAGCGTAGTTGAATTAATAAATAAGATATTCATAAACACTAATATTGAATTGAATATTAAATGAGTAAAACTAGTATAAACTCAGCTCGACTCAGTTTAAGTTCATGAACAAAGTTCGTATATCTTCGATTTGACTCGTTTGAGCTCGTTTTGAAGTATGGCTGAGCAAAAATTCAAAAATTCGACTTCGAATCCGACTCTGCTCCTAGGGCCTAAATCAGTTCAGTCCGGTCCAGTATGGAGGGATGATGGATCGAAGGTCCACCATTTTCCAAGACTAGACCGGTAGCTATTGGTCCAATCCGTTTGGTCTGGCCCAATTATTTTGTTATTTTATTTAATATTTTTTCTTAAATAAATTAATAAAAAATATTATTTAAATTACTAAAATTAGAATTATATGGATTTTAATGTAAATTATGTAACTAACTCATTAAAAAAATATTTAACTATAACTATATTTATGATGTTAATAGTTACTACTTACTATTTTAGACTTTACTCTTTAGCATGTATAATTATTAATAATGTAATAAATTTTATATATGACTAATGAATATCAAATAATTTCATTGTATATAAATTATCATACTTACTTGCAACTTAGGTATTTAAAAAAAATTACCTAATTACTTTAATTAAGTGTAAATAGTAGAATATGTATGAATGTATTTTTTATTAACTATTTACATATAATAACATAAATTATCACATGATTTATGACTTATTATTAATTGCTAGAATATATTTTTTAATATTTATATGGTTAATTATAATAAATTAGATAAAAATTACATTATTAACTTATATACTTGCTATATAAAAATAATATATTAAATTATTAAAAATATTTTAAATATACATATATTGTTTGGTTTGGTCCAAAATTTATAGACCCTGGGACCGGACCGAGTTTCTTGGATCCATAATTTGTGGGACCGAAATCGACCAGTACAGATTTCGGTCTGGTCCAGTCGATTTTTCTAGTCTAGACCGAAAACTGTACACCTCTATCCGCTCCAACGGAGTCGGAGTTTGATTTATTTTTAATTTTTCAGTTGGAGTTGGAGTCGGTCGTGTTGCTAGATTGACTCCGGCTCTGATCTGAGCCGATTCTGACTTTATGTTCCGACTCCGATATTGTACATATGTTATAAAAATATATATTATCTATATATATTATATACTAGTATAGTTATATAATTACATAATAAATATAATTACATAATAACTTATATAGTTAAATTCAATAATATATTAGTATGAGCTAATTATTATAAAATAATATACTTTACTATAATATAAATATACTAACGATAGTTTAGTATAAGTAAACATCATAGTATTACTACCATACATAATCAAGTATAGAAATAAGTTAGACATAAGTATTTAAATAAGTGTAGTATAATAAGTTAATAGCACATAATAATAATTTACTGAAGTATAATAACATGTAATTAGACACTAGAAATAAGTCTAGTGTAGAAATAAATTATAAATAAGTGAGACATTAATATAATATAATAAAATGTAATACTATAGTATAATAACATGTAATTAGACACTAAAAATAATATGTAATACTATAGTATGATAACATGTAATTAGACACTACAGTATAAGTCTAGTATAAAAATAAGTTAGATATTAGTATAAAAGTAAATTAGCAATGATTGATTTAGTTTTAGTTTTTAATTTTTTGTAAAAATTGAAATTTAAAAGCCCATAATTTTTTTAAATGGACTAAATATAAAGGTAAAAAAAAATCCAAAGCTGAAAGCCCAAATTCGACTCCGCTCTAACAAGTCGAAGTCAGATCGGAGTCTACACAAGTCAGAGTTAGAGTCAAAGTTAGATTTTGAACTCTAACAAAGTCAAAGTCGGAGTCGGATTTAGGGGAATCCATCTCCGACTATGTCGGTGCTCACCCCTATTTTGAAGCTCGTAATATGTTTTATATATGTATGTGTTATATTTATTACATATTAGTTGTATTTTTTGTACTTAGTTATATATTATTAATATATATATATAGTTTACCTTATTTAATATATTTATTAGGTTCCCAAAGTGTGTTTAGGATAATTATGTATTATGTAATATAACATTAATGTTATATATTACTTTTTTAATTGTTAGATAGATTATAGCATATTGATATAGTAATAAATGAATGTGTGAAGACACATTTACTTGGAACAATTACCAAATTAACTATAATTGATTAACTATAATTTGTACATATAATGCACATCATAACATAAGTTCATGGTATTTCCTTTAATTAAGGAATCATATCATTAATCTTATACACCATATGGTTTTCATTATATTAAATAAATGAGAACACATATTGTAAGTTATAACTATTACTTATTATTTATAGTTGCATATTATTATATTTTTATAGTGTAATATATGTAGATGAACTTAGATGTTATAATTATATGCTTATATCATATGCTTGTAATACACTAATAAAAATAATATTTAATAATGTAAGCTATAATATATTCATAAATTTTATTTAATAATAATATATTATACAACTAGAACTTTTCATTTATTATGATATCTATAAATTAAATGGTTTAGTTTAATACATTTATATTATGTATTATTTTTTTAAATTTATAACTAAAAGTTAATTTGTTTTATAAAAGGTTATATCATAAGATCTTTTTAATCAAAACTATTTGGTTGAATAGTTAAATGGTTAGAATTTTTTGTATAATTTTAAAATTTTTTATATTATTCGAAAGTTAAGAATTAGAATTAAGAAAAAAAAATCGAGTTCGAGCTATTCGAATTTGAGTCATTTGTTTATTTTTAGTTGAACCCAAACCGAATTCAAACAACATAAATGGTTAAAGTTGAGTTCGAATAAGGATATTGAGTCTTATTCGAGTTCGAGTCGAGTTCCAACGAGTAAACATGCTAATCGAGTTTAAATGCCCTTGTTCAAATTTGGCTCGACTTGGTTCTTATGCAATCCTAGCAACAAGCCCATATCTTATGTAAAGGTTCAAGTCCAATTCAAAGAAAAAAACCTACACGAATTAGAAAACCATGACTTGATTTATTGTAGCAGAAAATTAGCCAGTGTGTGTTCACTATACAGGCCAATATTCCGATCGACCTGATCCTACCTTCAGGTAGATCTCGCTGCGAGGATGCTAAGGAGGACAGTTATGGCATCCACTTGTTCCTCCATTAGTCACTTTTTAATATAAAAAGAAAAATGAGAAAAAAAAAAAAAAAAAGACTTTGGCCACCACAAGCGAAGGTTTTGGAGAGATCCAATGAACTACAAATCGCTGACCACCGCAGCAAACTGAGAACAGCTTTCTGGTCACCCCAAACACTCAAAACCGAATCAAAAATAATTTTGAGTGCTCCAAACCTCACAAATACAAAACTGTATTTACAAACAAAAGAAACCATATTTACAAACAAAAGATGCCATAGTTTTCAAAATACGAGACTGTATGTCCTCAACGATCTAATAAGGAGGCTTTGTTATCACTTGTTGGATTTGAAGAATCCGAATACACTACAATGATTTCAGTTTTTTGCCGCGACAAATTTTGCCGCAATAAGTAGGAAAAACTACCGTAAAACACCAATACTAACAAAATCAAGTGGCCGAACGTTTGCAGATAATAAAACGTCAATTTAAGTATGAAATTTGGCAATACTACACTTTACTGCAAATGTCATTATCATTGTAAATAGTCATTATCACCGTAAATAATCGGTCAAAAATACTATTCTTTTCTTATAGTATATATATATATATATATATATATATATATATATATATGGGCAAATTCAAATGGTTAGGTAGTCTTGAAATACAGACACATGGTAAGTACTCCTACCCAATTATAAGACGACATGTCATTAAAAATTAATGCTAAATAATTTTAATAATATGGCATCCTATCCTACGATAGAATGGGAGTATCATGTCATCCGTACTACCAGACTTTGATAATATTCAGTGCTCAAAGCAGCACGATTATGTATGATCTAGAATAAGAAAAACTATCATGCATGCCAACTTCATCTTCCAGATTCATGAATGAAGAGACTTTAGATTACTCAATTCTTTCATTCTCTCACACGGCTGTAGAAAAGCTATGATGTCCACTTCGAAGAAGCTAATTGTTACAAGATTGATCCAGCGAAAAAGAAAGTCTATTGTAAATTTAGTAAGAACACAAATGTGGCCGGGAAGGAAGAATTTGCTTTAGACTACGACTACCTGGTGATAGCCATGGGAGCTCGTGTAAACACAGTCAACACCCCTGGGGTTGAAGCTAATTTGCATTACATAAAAGTTCTTCTAAGCCCTGTTTGAATAGCGAAATGAAATAAGATAGTTTTAGATAAAAATTAAAAATTGAATAAAATATTATTAGAATATTATTTTTTAATATTATTATTGTTTTGAGATTTGAAAAAGTTGAATTGAGATTTGAAAAAATTAAATTATTTATTATATTTTATGTGAGAATTTGAAAAAGTTATAATGATGAAATGAGATGAGTTGAGATAATTTATGTTATAACGAAAACAATGTGTTTTTTCTCTCTCTCTCTTTAGGAAGTAGAAGATGCTCAGAGAATCTGTAAATCGGTGCTTGATAGTTTTGAAAGGGCAAGCCTTCCTAGTCCAAGTGAAGAAGAGAGGAAGAGGATTCTACATTTTGTGGTGGTTGGTGGTGGTCCTGCAGGTGTGGAGTTTGCTGCAGAGCTTCATGACTTCATCCACGAAGATTTACTCAAGTTATACCCTCACATCAACAACTACGTAAAAATCACACTCATCGAAGCAGCAGATCATATTTTAAACACGTAAGGCACTGTTTAAACATGTTTAAGCATGTTTGATTGTATTGTCATGTTTTCAGATGCCGCTAATGTTACTACAGGTATGACAAGAAAATTACTGCTTTTACTGAAGAGAAGTTCTAAAGAGATAGTATTCATGTGAAAACAGGATCAATGGTTGTACAAGTTACTGATAAGAGAAAGTCTACTATGCCGTCCTACTATGATTGCTCAATTTGATTGTTGCTCAAATTTTTTTTTTTTTATTTAGTGGTTAAGGAACTGATTTTAAATGTATTAATGTATTTTTTTTTATTTTTTAAAAAAATTTAAATATATTAAAAAAATATAAAATAAAAAAAACCACTAAACGGCACGTCTAACGGTAAGAAGAGTGGAGCATATGGTAACACCACTGCTAAAGAAAGAAAAACTGGTGAAGTTTCAAATATACCTTATGGAATGGTTGTCTGGGCAACTGGCAATGGGACCCGTCCTGAAATCATGGCTTTCATGAAGCAGATTGGTCAGGTAAACGACACTAGTTTCAAACATAGCGTTCTGGTAACTATGTGAGATCCACTACTCAAAAGTTTTTTTCAAATTTCTATTCATTTGAGGACAGGCTAACAGGCATGCTTTTGCTACTGATGAATGGCTGGGGGTGGGAGGATGTGAGAATGTCTATGCCTTGGGTGACTGTGCTACAGTAAATCAATGCCAAGTCATGGTATGGTATCGACACCCGCAGCCTGATTTATCTGTGTGTGTTAATATACAAAGCACTTGAAATTGTGCATTTTCCCTTGTCAAATTTTGTCCAGAGAAAGTAATCAGCAGTGTGCAATTCGAGTAATTCTACGTATAACCGTGAAGTGCGTAAATACCACGTAATCATTTTGAAAAAGAGTGGGGTCTACTATTAAAAAATTAATTTTTTTTTCATGTGAGTCTCATGTTTTATTCACTTTTTTCAAAGTGATTACACGACGGTTGGACAATTCACGGTTGCAAATATCTTCTCTCTTTTTTCTATATCATTTCAAGTTTACACACAAGTTTTCAAGAACTAATGGCTTATTATCGACAGAGAGAAGACGTGTGTTTATCTTGATTTGATTCTATTAGATATAATTTTCTGTTTCTCAGACCTTTTTATTTTTTTAAATTTCCAACTTGTTATCAGGAAGATATTGCCTTCATATTCAATAAGGCAGACAAGAATAAATCTGGTACTCTAAATCTGAAGGACTTTCAAGAAATTGTTGATGATATCCTGGAGAGGTACCCTCAAGTGAAGCTTCATCTTAAGAGGAGAAAAGTGGGAAACTTTTCTGCCTTACTGAAGAATTCTCAAGAGAATGCCCAAAACCAGGCAGCCATTGAAATTGAAAAGTTTAAATCAGCTCTTTCTGAAGTGGATTCTCAGATAATAAATCTTCCTGCAACAGCTCAGGTACCGGATTAAATTCCTTTGCATAACAATCTATTTGACCTCTGACTAATACTTGCTTTTTACCTTCTTGTGTGCTTGGTGTATTCTAGGTAGCAGGTCAACAAGGAGAATATCTTGCTGACTGTTTCAATCGCATGGAGGAGTGTGAAAAGTATCCTGAAGGTCCTCTCAGGTTTAGGGGATCCGAACGCCATCGGTTTCATCCCTTTAGGTACAAGATTTAGTTTGCAAGCTATAACATGCCAATAAATGTGGTATTCAAATGAAATTGGGGTTCTGAATATAAAATGCAGAGCGGTAAATTATGGTTCTCATGATGGCACAAGGACATTTCTACTAAACTTACTTACATCAATGTATTTTAAAGTTGCATTTCAACAGCATCTGGCTAATCATTTTGTAGTTTTATGTTAATGTATTCTTAGCCATAATCCATTGCTTTCCCAAGGAAGAATGTTGATTTTCTCAGCTCGGTCTCATTTGGACATCTTTTCTGCCTGCAAAACACAATATTAATTTATTTTTGGCTTCTTATGAGTTATCTCATAGCATATATAGGGGTGAGGCATATAATCAATCATATTGTGTACCCTGGGACTGCTACTACTACTCCTTTGAGTCATCAGCAATATAATTAATTCCAAATAAGTATATGATTTGTTTTGCAAATTACATCATCATAGGGTGTGTCTTCTACATCAATTTGCAAGTAGAACTACATATGCGCGCGCATGCTTGATTTGCACGCGTGGATATTTTGATGATAGTTTTCAGACATGTTGGTAGCTTTGGATGCTTTAGTGGGAACTAAACAGCATCTCTGTATCTAATTACACAATGAGTAGTGAACGGAATCTCCTTGCTGTGTTACTAAACTCTTTTTATGGTTTTAATTTAAGGTACAATCACTTGGGGAAATTCGCCCCACTGGGTGGAAAACAAGTAGCAATTCAATGTCCTGGAGATTGGGTCTGGATTGGTCATGGCACTCGGTGGATCTGGTATTCAGTATATACCAGGTAATTAATTGATACAAATTTCAGCTCGGTTGTTAGTGTCACTATGATTTCTGTCTGATGTTTCTCTCAACATGCTGCAGCAAGCTAGCCAGTTGGAGGGCAAGGATTTTGGTTATATCTGACTGGGGAAAGCGATTCATATTTGGAAGGGACTTGAGCCGAATCCGAGACTAGAAGGGAGCATATGCTATAATAGAAGTTCTTTTCAACCATATATTTCCTATAATAGAGACAGATGAATGCATATTTTGTTCAGAATTTGTTTGAGTTCTAAGTTTCTTCTGAATCTGTCAATTTCGCTTTTGAGCTTTAACAGTAATTCAATGCGAGTTGTGCGTGCTCTAAATACTATCACAGTTATGGATTTTGACAAAAAATCCAAAACATATTTAAGAGGCACAAAATTATTAGTTTTTCTATAATAGGATCACGGAAGCTTTGTTTTTTCATTAAAACCATTTAAGAGCCATAAAATGAGTAGTTTTTCACTTTTATGACTTGAGATACTCCTGTACATGAACGAGGCCTTAATAGATTCCATGTCTGCAACTAACTTTTATCAGCATCAATTCAATTTCAATTGCCTTCAAATGCCATTTTAGTCCTTGATGAAATTGGACTCTCCCTCTCTGTATACATGAATTACAAATGCGAAAGTTACTTACCTACATGAATACAAGAAGCATTTTATGAATATGCTGACACTACGTACATTCTTCTCTTATTTCAACCAGAAGAACTTGCAAACAAACCATCCTGAGTAACAAACACCACAAGAAGGAAAATATTTTTTAATCATCATTATCATGAGTAAGAATAAAGAGAACATATTCAGAAGTAATCAGGCTCAGAGCAGCAAGTGCAGAATGTGTGAGGACATCTTTTGCAAAAGTTTTGAGGCAACTGTGTAAGGAGATACTCCCCCAGATACCTAGTCATGCTTCATGAATATCAAGCACTAAAATACGATGTCTTTCCACAGAAATGACATTGAGGCAGAAAAACTTATTGCAAGTCTAAGGAATGAGAGTGGTCAAGAATCTTAAATAACAAAAATGATGCTACCCTCAGATTAAATAACAGAAGGTGTGCTTTCTTCAACTATTTTCCAAGGTAAATACTACTCATTCAGAATTAAATTCGTGACTTCAAACCCAACCCCTTATTTAGGGGAAAAAGATGTCAATTTTGCTTCTATTCTTTATCAAGTTACCACATCTAAATGCAAAATCCTATAAACAAAGTTCAAAGAGATTATTCTGAATCGAGGCATGTGGAGATGCGTAAATCCTAAAAGAAATGATCAATTAATAGTTGATGGCATGATCATCATTATCAATATTAGCAATAAAGAGAACATATTCATAAGTAATCAGGATCAGGGCAGCAAGTGCAATCTGGTTGTTTGCAAGTCATGAGACAACTGTGTAAGGACTCCCCAAGATAGCTACGTGCTTCATAAATATCAAGCACGGAAATATGATGTCTTTACTTCCCATAGAATTGATATTATGGAGGTAAACCTTATTGCAAGTCTAAGGAAGGAGAGTGATCAAGAATTTTAAATAGCAGAATGATGTATCCTAGACTAGTGAGTAGTGAGGGCTACACCGGGGTGTGACAAGATCCTCTCACCTCCAGGATTCCTAGGTGGATGAAATATTCACAAAAAGGATAACAGAAGGTGTGGTTTCTTCTCTCTTTCATTTTTCATTCAACTATTTTTCAAGGTATATGCCACTCATGCAGTGGTTTCTTTTATTGGCACCAAGAGTTCTACAACTAAGTCCCGACTAATCCTGGGGGTGCACACGCCTCGGCAAGGAGTTTCCGCAAATGCACATACAAGATTATATGACTTGAGACCCAACCCCTTATTTAGATATCTAAATGCAGAATCTTAATAAGTAGTTCAAAGAGTTTATTCTGAATCAAGGCATACGAAGATGCAAAAATCCTAAAACAATCTTCACTTTCTCATCCCACATAGCTTCACCTTTTTTCTTCTTCCTCCGCAGTAAGCTGTTGATGAAATTGTATATATTGTTTACAATTCATCAAGAGCCACACGACCCAGGAGAGGACATGTGAGATTTGATAATAAAGTGCCATTCCATAAAAACCATCTCAGGAAGACTAGAGACATACCAAATCGCTAAGCTAGTTGCCAACATGAAACTACAGGAACCCTTCCCAAATGACTAAAGCCCAATATCGTTATATCACGTGAAACAAACGTAAGTGATTCAAAACGGAGGGAAGAAGTTCCAGTGTGATTTTCTTTATAACTACAGAAAGCCAACTGGATGGTTCTCATTTATAACTACAGAAAGATTTTTTTTTATAAGCATTTATTACTACAGAAAGATAACATTCATTACCTTCTGAAGCACATGAAATATCAGTTGTGTTGGGTTCCCTCCTATATGGAGGATGGCCCATGTGGGGGATCAGTAAGCCCACATGGAGAGGGGGTTTAAACCCAGCTTAATTAGATTTTAAACGTAAGTGCTGCTTCTGAGTTAGAAATGAAGAAAAGAGAGAGAAACCGTGTGAGAGATTGGGTAGAGGAAGAGACCGCCAAAAACAGGGGAGCTCGTCCAGCTTAAATCAAACACTCTTATCAGCGATGTCTGTGGTTCGATTGAGCTGAAATTTTGCAGACACGTTCAAGACTCAAGGCTCTACAATATGAACGGTGGAGATTCGATTTGGAGCAGTAGTTCTGGTGTTCGAGGTCGTGAACCGTAACGCATCTCTTGGTGAGATATCTTCTAATCACACTGTTTGGTTGCCAAGAAAGTGTTTTTCTTGAGATCATTGATGATTGTATGCCTCTAGTGCTATATAGAGAGAACATTTGTGTACACATTATTGTCGATAGTGGAAGTTTTAACTGGTCTCGTGGTTTTTTCCCTTTGCATCGAAGGGCTCTGTGTGTGTGTGTGTGTGTGTGTGTGTGATTTTGCTTTATATTGCTCTCTATTCAATTACTTCCTAACAGATTCACAAAAAGTGGGAGATAATTATTTTCGCTATTTAGATTTCTCCCAACAATATCAAATAGGAAACCACTCATTTTCATTAACTCAAAGCACGTATTTCATCAAGCAAGAGAAAAGCTTAGTTCTTGCATAAGCGATCAAGAAAACTCTAAACTATAGACTTACAACCTATCCATAGAAAACATTAGCTTGCTTACCCCATAACAAGAGTTATGGCTCACAACAATAAAGCTGTAATGAAGAAAGAACAATCACCTTGCTTTCCTGTTATCCAATTAATTCTTCTTGTGCATCTCCCTCAAAATTCAAAGCCTGACAAACTGAAGGCTCCGCCCCCTCAGCATTGCAAAAATACGACCTTCTCCCAATCAATTCAGCCACTCTTTTGGCTGGTCCCGAGTCTCTCGGAGTGTCCTTCACACACCGGACTGTCCTAATTTTCGGAAGCACTCCACCCATCTCAGCAATTGACTCTAAAGACTCATCTTCCTCACCCTTGTACACCAGTATCTCACTCGGAATCTCCCAAAGTTTCTTCAACCGACTGTCCGTTCCCTGATTCCCATGTAATTTTCCCACCGATGAAGTGCGCCTTCGGTCACACCTGTTACCATGCTCATTATCATCCTCCGGTAAAGACCGCTTCCTCCCATCGCTCAGTCTCGAATTCCCATTTGTCTGATTGGAAATCTGGGTATATCGGCTCGCCACCACCCTACCAGACTTCAATGGTTTCTTTGCGGTCAGCGACTTTTCTCCATCCTTGAACAGCTTCTTTGGCTGAATTAATGCGAGAAACCGATCTTCTTTCTTGAGAGGCCTTTTAGACCCGACTGTGGTTGCTGCCTGCTTTGGAGCTTGAAACTTCGACAAAGTTTTCCGCGATTTCGGGCTAACACTCAGACTCTTACCCCTTTCTTTTGCCGCTTTCAACTCATCAATGTCTTGAAGTTTCCAAAAGCATGATTTCCGGCGACTCTGAATCGGTTGGACCGGCGTGATTTCAGGCTTGCCTGGCTGTCGAGGTCTGGCTCCGGCGAATATCTCCGCGGGACCCAAACTTACACCCCTACGGTTAATCTTTGGCTTTGCGCTTGAGGTTAAAGGTTCTTCGATCTTTCTGTTCAAATCAGAATTCTCCACACCCTGTTTCGGCTCCATAAACTTAGCCGGAACAATCCTTCCCCGCCTTTCGACTGTACTCATCGCATTCCGCTCGGCCTTTTCGAATCGAAGCGCTTCGAGTCTCAATGATAACTGACTAATCTCCTTTTCAATACTCTCGATCTCCGAATCAATAACTTTATCCTCACGGACTCTTTTGTTTTCCTCTATTGCTTTGTACCCCTTCTTTGGAACCGCCGGAGTTTCAAGAAGAATCTTCAATGGCAAGTTCCTACTCGGGAGAAGTGGCTTAATGGGTACCGGAGATTTTTCGGATACAGGGGATTTTACCACCAAAGGGATCAGATTTTCTTTGCCGCAATCGGATTCAAGAGACTCAGACCGGTTCACGGCGTGCATATCAGACCAAGAGGCTTTAACGGGGTCCGATTCATCGGATTCTTCGTTGTCAAAAGCGGCATTGTTCCATATCTGGAGCTCCTGGACGTTAATTGCATCTGGGTAGAGAGTACTCATTTTTGCTTGTTGGGGCTGGAATTCTTGGAGACCAATGGGATTTCAGAGCAAGAGAGATTGATTGTTTTAGGGAGTGTTTTGGCTTGTGATTTAGTGGGTGGTTACTCTTAGTTAACCAATTTCTTTTGTATTTTGAGATTTTTTGACCGTTGCTCAAAAATTAAAAGGGGGAGATTTTATGACCGTTGGAGCCTAGAGGGGGAGTAGTGGCTTCGGAGGTGCAATCTTAGCCGTTGGATGTTATAACCGCCCCTATAGACGCTCCGGTTAGGATAATGTAAAATGGGCCATAGGGTCCCATGGGGGAGCGTCTCGATGTTCGTCCGCCGTGTTGATTTGGGCCAGTTTCGGGTCTACGTTTGGGCTTCAACCCGATCAATGGCAAGATTGGTTGAAAATTAAAATAACAAACAACTTCATAATTTATCACAATGTTTACTTTTCTTTTTAGATTTTTTGTTTGAGCAGGAAAGCTGTTAAAATGGGAAAGAAAATTTTATTTATAATTACAATTTTACTTATATAGTCATATATGTGCTGATATCTCAGTTTTTGTTTTTGGTTTTTTTTTTTTTTTTTTTTGAGTAATCAAACTTGTTCCTCTTTAATATAGCAAATGTTGGATACAAGGAGGGACTCCCTCCAAGGAAATGCTCTCCTCAAAGAGTTTTACAACATCCTTTGCTAAATAATGGGCAATACTATTAGAAATTCTAGAGACATGTTGAAACGATCGAGTTGGAATATTCTTGATTTCTGTTTTGATATCTTGGATAATCAAGCCTGTAGTGCTCCAGTCCCTTGTCTCTCTATTGATGTCTTGGATCACAGTGAGTGCATCCCCTTCAAGGATAAGATTTTGTAGATGTAGGTGTTTGCAAAGAATTACAGCTTTGAGTGCAGCCACTGCCTTAGCCAGTTTTGCATCATGGAGCAGATTCCTTTGAGATCTCAGAGTTGCAATCACTTTACCTTCCCAGTGCCTCATCACCACCCCTATTCCAACTCTGCACCTTACTCTATCTACAGCTGCATTCCAGTTGGCCTTAAAACCATTCACAGGTGGGGGAATCCAATTAGCAACTTGAGGCCTCTCTGTTTGTCTGGAAGAGCAGCATTCAGTAGCTGCCTTGAAGTCTCTAAGCATCTGGTGGCTATTGTGTACTAGCTTGTAAGGGTCCTCAAATTTCTCTTCAAACACAAGCCCATTTCTTCTCTTCCACACTAGATGTACAGTGATAGCAAAAAGTTCTAAGTCTTCCTCACTTAATACTGAAAGAAGGTGACTCACTAAATCTTTGAATGTTTGGAAACTGACTTGCACTTTCTCTAGACTCCTAGAACAAATTCCCCATACATCTTGCACTAACTCACAAGCCCATAAGGCGTGTATTACACACTCAGGTTCCAAAGTACACACATGTCATAGATTAGAGTCCCTTATTCTCCTTTTACTGAGGTTAAGGTTTGTTGGCAATGAATCATGGCAAGCTCTCCACAAGAACATTTTGACTGCACTTGGGACCTTAATTTTCCAAATAGAGGACCAGATCTCCTTACGATTCACTCCCTTAGATGACTGTCCTATAGAATGATGTTCCATTTCCCTGAGGAGGTGATAGACACTCTTCACTGTAAACAGTCAATCTTTAGTACACCTCCACACTAGCTGGTCTGAGCTGCCCCTCCAACTGATAAGGATCCTAGTTATGTTGCTGATGTCCTCTTTACAGAAAATACTCTTCAAAACAAGCATGTTCCATGCTTTTGTTTGCTCATCTATAAGGTTAGCTACTGTCCAATGAACCAATCTCTCATCTAGAGGGGTCTACAACTTGTATGAAGTAGGTTGATGAATCCATTTGTCCCTCCAAATGTTGACCTCCTTTCCATTCCCAATGCGCCATATCAAGCCCTCTACCAATGCTGGTCTGGCCTCCAATAAACTCCTCCAAACATACTAGGCATTACTACTAATTCTTGCATGCATGAAATCAAATCTATGATAATACTTGGCTTTCAATACTCTAGCCACAAGGGAGTTGGTTTGTTGAGTCACTCTCTTGCCTTGCTTGGCCAGTAGTGCTTGATTGAAATGATCAAAGTCCCTATAACCAAGCCCACCATCTGTTTTGTTCTTTCCAAACAAATTTCAAGACAGCCATTGAGTTTTTGTCCTATCCCTTCTACTGCCCCACTAGAATTGCTGAATTAGCCTATTAATAGCCTTGATTATAGACTTAGGGAGTTTAAAGATACTCATGCAATACGTGAGGATAGCTTGCACTATTGACTTCGAAAGCACTTATTTACCTACATTAGAGATGAATTTCACCTTCCAATTTTGAACTCTATTTCTAATGGAATCCAAAATAGGCCTAAAAGAAGCCAGCTTATTCTTCCCCACATAGGATGGCAATCCTAGGTACTTTTCAAGGTGTTTGGCTTCCTTCATCCTAGCTGTTGAGAGAATAACCTGTTTAGCAGCTATAGGAGTGTTTTTGCTGAAAAAGATGGCTGACTTCTCCAAATTAAGTCTCTGTCCAGAAGCAACCTCATATGAGTTTAGAAGCTTGAACATTCTACTCCACTCTAGGGCATTTGCTTTACAAAAAGCAAGCTATCATCTGCGAAGAAAATGTGGTTAACCGACAAAGAACCCCTAGCAAATGGGAAACCAGAGATATAACTCTTTCTCTCAGTTGAGTCCAACATATTCCCAAGTACCTCCATACATAAAATAAAAAGATAAGGGGTGAGAGGGTCCCCTTGTCTAAGGCCTCTAGATGGTTGGAAAGGTTGTTGGGGAACACCATTTATCAATAAGGAATATTTGACAGAGGCTACACACTGCAAAATCAAGGCAATCCACTCCTTCTTAAAGCCCATCTTGTGTAGGACAGCTTCTAAAAGAGACCACTCTATACGGTCATAAGCTTTGCTCATGTCCAACTTCATTGCCATGTAGCTCTCTTTTTTGTTCTTCATTTTGTGCTGCATAGAGTGCGTGGCTTCATAGGCAACTATTATGTTGTCTGATATCAAACACCCAGGGACAAATGCACTCTGAGAAGGGGAGATCAATGTTGACAGGAAATGCTTCATTCTGTTGGCCAAAACTTTGGAGACCACTTTATGTACCACATTGCAGCGGCTAATGAGACTGTACAGCCACCATTGTGGGGTTTCGATTTTTAGGGATCAAGACAATGTAGGTCTCATTTAGTTCCTACACCTTCTTATTAGCATTGAGAACCTCTCTGAATGCAAAGAACACCCCCTCACCTACAGTTTCCCAGTGATTTTGGAAAAAACCAACTGAGAATCCATCATGGCCTGGACTCAGAGGGTCCATCTCAAACAAAGCCTGTTTTACCTCTTCATGTGAGCATGGCTTAATAAGCTGGCTATTCATCTCAGGTGTCATCACTGGGTACAAATCCCTTAGAACTTCAGAGATGTCCCTCGGGTTGGAGGTCATAAATAAGTTCTTATAATACCTTTGAAATGTAACACATGTCAGTTGGATCATTAATACAGACTCCCCCTTCATCGATAATCCTTGATATAGTTTGTGTTTTCCTTCTTTCAGAGGCACACTTATGGAAGAAGCTTGTATTCTTGTCACCTTCTTTCAACCACTACTGTTTTGATCTTTGCCTCCACTTGAGCTCCTCATCTGCTAGTAGCATGTTAATTTCATTTTGAAGGCCCTTAATGGATTCACTAAAATCACCTTGATTGATTCTCAGCATCTCCTAGACCCTAACACTTTTTTGCCCGATTTGATTCCTTTGGTTCCCAACAGATACTTTAGCCCAAACCTTCAGGTTCCTTCTGCATCTATCCAAGCCATTCTTGAGGTTTATCACTGTGTGCTCCCCTCTAAAACTAGCTTGCCAGGACCTCCTAATTATGTCCTTGCAATCCTGTTTTGAAGACCAACAGGCCTCATACTTGAATAACCTTTCTTTTCTACTCATTGTAGCTTCCTCATTATCACAAAGGACTAAAAGTGGAGAGTGGTTAGAATTCAACACAGGTAATACATGTACTTCATTGTTGCAATATTGCATAGGCCACTGACCATTACCTAGGACTCTATCCAGCCTTTCTTTAATGAAGCCTCTCCCTTCTCTATTATTGCTCCATGTATACTTTGATCCAATGAACCCCAGATCAGTTAAGTCAGAATCATCGAGAGCCAGCCTAAAAGATTCCATCTGAGAAAATGGTCTAATGGCTGCCCCCATTTTCTCCTCATTACATAAAATTTCGTTGAAGTCCCCCATACATAGCCACGCCATATGGTTCTCTGGTTTCAGCATTCTCAAGAGTCTTCAACTCTCTTTCCTCTTTTTTGTATCAGGGTTTCCATAGAAATCTGAAAGCATCCATGTTTGGCCTCCCAACTTAGGTGTAACAGTCACTGAGATATGATTGTTGGAGTATGAAAACAATTGAGCACTCACCTCTTCTTTCCAAAGGAGGGCAAGACCACCACTCCTACCAACGCAGACAACTATAAAACTGTTTGTAAAGCCTATCTTGTTCCTTACTTTCTCCACTTTTGACCTGTTACTCTTGGTTTCAGACCAAAAAAATCATTTTTGGGCCTCTTTCCTTCACAAGAAGTGAAGCTCATTAACTGCCCGAGGGTTCCCAAACCCTTGACAATTCCAGCATAAGAGTTTCATGGGGATTGGCAGTGCTGCAATGCAGCAACTGCCTTGCAATCCCATTATCTTCCTTCCCCATCGAGATTTTGTTTGAGTTTCTTACCAGCCACTATAGCTTAGACATATTTTTTTTTTTCTCTTTTGTCCAGCTTTTACTTTATCCAAGTCCATTGCACATGTGTCAGTCTTACTCAATATGTCTAATCCATCATGTGCCCTTCTTTTCCATTTGGTTGTGATAGAGGATCCTCTCATGTCAGCCTGGTCCTTGACTTTTGTGGGTACAGGGTTGGTAGATAGATTAGGATGACTACCAACTAAAGGAAACTGCACGTGGTTTTCCATGAGGGCAGCAGTTGCATCACTCAAAGAGGAAAAGTTTTGCTCACCTTTTCCTGGGATAGGTACTCCACCTACTAGAGAGGATTCTGCCCTAGCAAAATGGAAACTGCCCGTTGTCCTTCCACAAAAGGATGGTCAGCTTTCCTTTTAGAAACAACAGGGTCTTCTTTTCTAGGACATAATCCCGGGTTTCCTCCAGCATTTAATACTCCCTAATCTTCTTCCATGTAGTTTGCCTTGAGCCCCTCCGCCATCTTCCTGATCTCCACCATCTTCCTCCCTACCGACACTTCCCGACCTCCCTTCATGGCCAGGTACCTTCCTATCTTGACTACTGCCAGTCAAAGAGGCTTTCGGATTTGCCTTTAGCCAGGGACCATATTGTTGACCGAAACCTTCCATACTCGTCTTCCCTCTATCCAGACTTTCACATATGCCCATAGCATGCTTGATCATTCCACAATGGTAGCAAAAGTTTGGCACCCTCTCAGATTTGAAAGGAATCCAATACTTTAATTCATCCAGACTGAGTAGTCTCCCTCTTTCCAAAGGCTTGGTGATATCTAAAAGGACTTTAACTCTTAAGAAAATCCCCCAGCAGAGACCACTACTATCAGTGTCAACCATAAGTACCTCTCCCACCCCTTTACACAGATTAACACCTGTGTTATAGTTCATACCAGCAAAAGGCAGATCATGGCACTGGATCCATAAAGGTTCTTTCTTAAAACTCATGTCCATCCAAGACCTAAACCCTTCGCAATCTTGCAAGCAAACTAGATTCTTATCAAAAGATCAGGGACGGCCTTTCATGATCCTCTTCTTGTCTTCCACCTTCTTACACTCCACCAAAAACTTGTTACTACCTACCTCTTTGAAGACAACTTTCCTTTCTACCTGCCACACTCGAGATAGGGTGTTCCTAAGGGCACCTGTGTTGGCTTCCTTGTCAGCCACCACCAACATCACAAAACAGAGTTTGCTTTTTGATTCTGATAACACCACATCCTCATTTCTGATTACCACCTCCTCTCGTTCCTCTTCCGTGAGTTTCAAGCCTTCACACATTTTAAAAATGTCCCCTTCCATCACCTATCCTTCACAGACAGAAGTCCAGAAGGATGGAAGCTCTAAGTTTACCAAGAAACTTAGAGAGGAAAAACCTTACCTTCACTCAATGAAAGAAGGATATATAAATTTTAAAATAAAAAAAAGGACCATCTCAGCTATTGAAATGATAAAAATTTTAAAATTCTAATTAAAAAAAATAAAAACTAATAAAATTGAGTGAAATACTCACAATATATAAATTATAGCTACATGTGGCTAAATGATAAACTAGATTCACGTCAAGATGATCAGCATAAGATAAAACATTCATTTTCGATATTATAGAAATAACAAAATGGTCAAATAAAAAAATGATCCTAACTGTGTTTTTTGAAAAGATTAATTTCTATTCATGAATGTTGAGTTTTTACTAAGGGGTGGCTAATCGTGTTTTTGTGTTCGTATCATGTAAAGTCATGAACATTCAATTATATAGGTCAACCAAAATCCAACCCGTTAAGTTAAACATGTCAAATTTCTAAACCCTAACTCAACTCATTTAGATAACAGGTCGTGTCGTGTCACTTATTTTGACCCGTTTAAGAATTAATTTGAAATATATTAACATGACACGACTCATTTAAACTTGTTTGTTCAATGTAAATAGGTTGAACTAAAACACATAACTCATTTGATCTGATTAACATAATTTCACGTAAAAATTAAAATCTATATTTATTAATAACGATAATATCTTAAAAAATATATATCAATATTTTTCAAATTTTAACATATAATAAAATTAATATTACAACCATATTGTAACAAATATGAGCATAGATCTAAAATTATAATCTCAACAATAAAAATATAAGCATACTGAGAATTTCAAATATTACAATTTAACAATAATAAAATTTTAATTTTGAAATAAATTTTAAACGGGTCAAAACGGGTTAATTTCGTATTATGTAGGTTAACCCGTTATTGACCCGTTTATAAATTGTATTTTAACGGGTCAACATGTTTTGACCCGAATCCATTAACATCAAGTTCTAATGCTAATTCTGCATCGTGTTTGTGTTGGATTTACTGATCGTATCACATATTATCATCTTAATTTTTAAGTCATGTTTTCAACTTTGACAATCGTGAGTTTTTTTCTTTTTATTATTGCAACATTTGTAATCCATAAGTCGCATCAATGCTAATAATTGAGTATCGCATACAAAAACTAAAAAATCTATTAAAAAAAATTTAAAATGTGAAACACCTAGATTGCGAGATATAAGAGCGAATTGGGTTGGGTGACCCATTTGATGCCTGGGAGCTACCAGAATACTTGAGTGTGATCTAAGTTATAGGTGTTGCTTGGTTATGTCTAATGAGGAATATTATACATAAATCACTATTTACTCTTATACCTCACACTTATAATTTTTTTATAAGGTGTGAGAGTGTTTTTCATAAGATGTAAGAGTGTTTTTCGTAAGATATGGGGTGTGGGATCTTAAAAAGTAACTGATAAGAAGAATTTTTCATTTCTAATTACACTTGGATCACAAGACCGACGCACACTATGCTTTGCTGGAACAACTCCATGCAAGCAATGCTTAAGGCATTGTCTAAGTGGTTTGCTTTAGGCAGCGCTTGGTTGAATTCAAACATTTTTCTTCATTTTTTTGCGATGAGTAAAGGAGTATGTCGACTCCAATCTTTTAAAAAAAAATAAGGCAAATCGAGTAGATGATGCTAATGATCCACCGGTTGAGAGCATTTGTAATGGTCTAACTATTTTTTAAGCAAAAATTGATTAGAAAATTCACTTTTTTTCAATTTAATTTGTCACTTTTCAACAATATCAAAATAATAAACTCTCTAAAATGTTTTGAAAAAAATGACAAGTGATCCACCGGTTGAAGCTTTGCTAATATTATAGAAACATAAAAGATACCCCACACACCAATTGGGGCAAGGTGTTAATGATTAAATTGAAGATGTGAGATCAATAAAACAAATGGAGCAATGTGTGTGGCAGTGAAGGGTTAAAAAATGAGATAAGTGTGAGACTTGTGTGGACGTCGCAAGGGAAATATTACTTGAACTGATAAAAATTATCGATAAAAGTGATCGATTGATTTTTTTTTTTTTACTTAAGGATTAAGAAAGTGACTATTAGTGAATTGATTTTTTTTTTATTCTATCAAAATGTTTAAAGATATATAAAAAATAATTGAAATAAAAGGGAAAAAAATGCATTTGCACTTATCGGTCAAATTTCATCAGTTCATCATCGGTCTCAGTAGCATTAGCCAGGTCATTGTATGAGAAAAAATAAAAGAAAAACTTAATGAAAATGGCTTTTAAGCTTTACATTAGGTTTTATTATATGCTTCTAAACAAGGTTATTTCTATTTTATTCATTTCCATTCTACTCTTGTAAATCCTTCAATTGAGAAAGATTTCATTTACATTCATTCTTATTACGTACTTCTTATAAATAAGGTTACTTTCATATTTCATTGCTTTCTATTATACTCTTTTAAATCATTCAATTTAAGAAGATTTTATTCGTCTAGTCTCATTTCATTCATTTCATTTCCACACTACAACGAAGTCGGCTTCTCGCAAGGGAAAAAGCGCTAGTATAAGTCAAAGTTTCGTAACAAATAACTATTTGTAACGATAAGATTTCGTTGCTCTATAGTCGCAAATACCTCTTCAGGAAAATTTAATTCCATCGGATTTTTTTCTGTTACAAATAGTAACTTTTAATTACGAGATTTTATCATTGCAAATTACATATATTGTTGTCGGTATTGTAGATATAGGTGGTAAGTATAACTTCTACAAATTCTTATAATTTTACCAATAAAAGTAAAAGAAATGATAGTCGCAGTCGTAAGAGTACAAACGCCGTACAATCACTTTGAAAAAAGTGAATAAATACGAGATTCACGTGAAAAGAATTTATTTATTTTGTAATAGTGAACCCCACTCTTTTTCAAAACATGAACTGCACAGCACTTACGCATTTCACGATTGTATGCAGTAATATTCTAAAACCATTTGACACCACTTGATTGCAATTCCATTACATAATCATCATTTCTCAAAGCACACAAAAACATTAACGAGCAACTACCCTATTGTTTAAAGAGCAGTTGCATGTAAATATACATGATGTCTTAACTTCAAACCTAATAGAGAAGCCTCACTAATTTCTTCACAACTATTTTGACCTTACATTTACATAAAGCGACATGTTAGATTTACAACCAATTAATTCCAAACTCATATCTAACATTGAAGTATTTCGCTTAAAAAATAAACATCCAGTTCAAAAAACCTAAAGACTAAAAGCTTTGCTTTGCTTCAAACTCTAATTTCATCATTTCCAAAATAACAAATGCCATTTATATATGTGGGTGGTGCTACTCCCACGTACGGAGCCACCAAACAGGCATTTTTATTTTTATTTTCCAAACATTTTTTAAAACCCCTTAAACATTTTTATAAACAAAAATCACAAATTCTTTAAAAAAACACTTCCTTAACCATTAAATTAAATAATAATAAAAAAACACTCTCAATCGGTTGGTTTTATAGGTGGATTTAGTGTTTTCCTATATATATATATATATATATGTAGGGGTTGCTACAGACACAAAGGGAGGGGAGAGGCATTGGAGACGGGAGAAAAAAGAAAAAAAATGAGGGAGAGACGTGTGTCACATCAATATGTAGAATCCCTTTGTGTCTATAGTATTTTTCATATATTTATGTATGTACGTATGTACAATCAAAAGCATCCTATCAACCCTCCTCCCACTTTAGGGAATATCTTTGAATAACTTTTTGGAAAATGATATGGATCCTGCTAGGGGATCCCGCTGGACCTCTTGCTCCAAATTGTTTTTTTATTTTTTTTATTTTTTTTACTTAGTGATTAAGAAAATGTTGTTTAATAATATTGTATTTTTTTCATTTTTTTAAAATATTTAAAAGTGTTAAAAAATGATGTGAGAAAAATTTAAGTTTTTTATTTTTTTGTTTTTACATCATTTTTTAACACGTTTAAATAATTTTATGATTGATCTTCTCCAGCAATTCTCTATAGCTTTCTTTCTTAGACCTACCAAAAGAGGTTTGAATTCCTAAATATTTCATACTAGATGTTCTTTCCTTATACTCCAACTTCCCAAGAATGGCTCTCTTTATTGCTTGATTTGTATTTCCTGTAATGAAAATTGATGATTTTCCATTGTTGATTCGTTGGCTTAACCATGCCTGATATTTTTCCAGATTCACATATATAGACCTTGCTGCATTTTCTTTTGCCTTCCCAAATATGATAAGATCATCTACAAAAAATAGATGGGAAATTGGTGGACAATTTATGCAAAGTTTAATACCTACAATATTGTCGTTAGCCTCTGATTTGGCAATTAATCTTGATAGAACTTCTATATATAATATAAATAGAAAGGGTGAGATGGGATCACCCTGTCTAAGTCCTCTTTCTGCTTTGAACGAACCATCAATAAGAATTGAGAATGATGCCGTCGTAATGCATTCTCTGATTAGATTGATCCACTGACTATTATAACCTAGAGCCTTTGTCACTGCAAATAGGAAATTCCATTCTATAAAATCAAAGGCTTTCTCCATATCCAGCCTGATCACCATTTGGCCCCTCTTCCCTTTCGATTTCTTTAGAAAATGAAATAGCTCATGCGCAATAACGAAGTTCTCTTTGATATTCCTACCCGGAACAAATGCAGTTTGAAAGGGGGAGATTATACTTAGAAGTGTTGTCTTCAACTGATTTGCCAGGATCTTTGTGATAGTTTTATAGATGACATTGGTCAGGCTAATTAGTCGATAATTTTGTGGTGAGCTCGGGTTTGACACTTTTGGGATTAGAGCAATATTGGTATGATTCATCTGTTTAAGAATCCTCCCACTTCGAAAAAAATTTCGAACTGCTACAATGACTTCTTTTTTGATAATATTTCAGTAATGCTTATAGAAGAGAATTGTCATACCATCTAGACCTGGAGCTTTGTGATTTAAGATTTGTTTAAGCGCTCTATAGATTTCTTCATCAGCTGGTACTGTCGTTAAGAAAGCATTATCTAGATCTAATACTTTCCTTTGGAATAAGTCATCGAGCTCTGATGGAATGATAGGATTTGTGGAGGTATAAACGGTCCTGAAATGATCTATAAAAGCTAATTCAATAGTATTTTGATCCATTGTCCAGTTCACAGACCAAGCTTTATAGAGTCAATACCATTAGTTCTCCTTTGGATTTTCATCGATAGATGATAAAATTTTGTGTTTAGATCTGAAGTGGTGAGCCAATTGATTCTTGATTTTTGGCGCCATAATGTTTCTTCGTATTTCAATTGGTCTTGAAGCTTCTTTTGCAACTGGCATTCTTGATGAAGATTACTAGTATTCCCTTGAGGACATTGAAGATGATTGATCTCTAATTCCAATTGCTGAATATTATCTTTTATTCTCCCGAAGTGCATTTTGTTCCAGTATTTGAGTTCTTCCTTTGTAGCTTTAATTTTACTGCAGAGAATGAAAGAGTGATTTCCACTTACTTGCTTGCACCATGCTTGCTGAATGATAATTCTGCGAAAGGGTTTTCTTGTCCAGAATTCTTCAAATTTAAAAGAGGTTGCTCTCATCTGTATTTTCATGGTGTTTAGCAATAAAAGTTGATGACCCGAGGCTCCTGATATTAAGTGTTGAATAGTGGCATCAGCGAATAAAAATCTCCATTATGCACTTGTAATTCCTATGTCAAGTCGTTCTCTGATAAGAGCTCTACCATGACGATTATTAGTCTAAGTGAAAGTAGGTCCTGAAAACCCAATATCGACTAGTCCATGGTTGTTCATCAAATTCTTTAAACCACCAATAGAAGAGGAGGAAGAGCTCTTTATTGGTCTCACTTTACCACTTATTGGCCGTCCTCGTATTTTTTCTGATTGATTCATGAGATCATTGAAATCCCCTATACATAACCATGTCCCTGGATAGGAATTATGAATGGTTTCCAAATTAGCCCAGAAAGTTGCTCTTTGTTGCCATCTAGCAGGAGCATAAACATAAGTGGCTAACCATGGAAGATAAGAAGGTTCAGAGTAAATTAAAATAGAAATTGCATTAGTATTAACATGCACGTGTTCTATATCTATACCCGGTTTCCATAACAACAAAATGCCTCCATTATTCCCGAAGGCAGGGAAGTGTACAAAATACTGGAAACTTAAGATATTAACTATATTATGGGTGCGTGTATCAGGCACCATGGTTTCTAACAAAAAAAAAATATCCGGATTATATTTTCTTATATTAGCCCTAAGACTTCTAATTACATTGGGTCGAGCCAGTCCCTTGCAATTCCATACAAGTGTCTTCATGGAGTCTTTGACGGCTTTGATGCCCCCGCCTCTTTTTTCTTTTCTGATGAACCCAACTTTGATGTAGCCAGAGTATACAGCTTGTTCTTAGAAATATTTTTTTTCTTTTGTATTTTCCCAGTGGCTTCTGATTTCAATGAAAGTAGCATATGTGCCATATCCTTATCCTCCTTGCCAAGATTGATCTCCATGGCATCTTTCATTAATTTTGAAATTTTACTTTTAATATCCAGATCTTCTTCAGATGCAGTAACTATAATTCTTTTCAATGAACCTGAAGCACAAATCTGCAAGACTGAGTTGCAGAAAAAGTAGTAGCCAAATCAGTGTGATGTATTTCGCCGGCCATTGAGTAGCTGAAAATTGGTGAAAGCATTGGGCTTTCACGTGTAGCTGGAGAATCATGTATGCCCATAAAAGGCTGACCAGATTTTAAAGCCCTTGGTGAGGATAGTAGATTGGGCCGAAGGCTCAGCCCGTTTAGAAAGATGAGTTTTAAAGCTCATAGAGGTAGTATGAAAACTCCTCCTTAAATCAGACCATGCCTCTGAAGTCAAACCCGAAAGATAAACACTACTCTACATCATCGAATGCATCAAATTTTTGTAGAGAAGTTGATGTTCTGTCAGATGAGAATCAGTTTATATATTCGGATGGACTGATGTGACCAAGTTGGTTGGGAAAGTATTTACTGCCGAAGTAAATGAGAGTGGGTTAGCAGTTGGGTCTAGTGTTTTAAATTTCGTATTGTATTGGCTGGTACGATCGAAATTTTTTGTTTCGGCCGTCCGGCCGGTACAGGTACTATACCTGTTCCGTACCAGTCAAAATATCGACCATACTGGCCGGTACCGGTCGTACCGGCTTGAATTTCGGCCTGTATCGGCCTATATTTCAGCCGGTACCGATCGATATTTCGACCTGTATTTTTTTTTTTCATTTTTTCAAACTATAAGCTTATTTTTTAACCCCCAATTCAGACTAGACTATTTATAATTTATATATATATGTATTTATATATAATTTATTTATATATAGACTATTATTTTAGAATATAATTTTTATATATATATATTTATATATATAATTTATTCATATATCGAATATCCTGAAACGTTATCCCGAAACGCTATCCCGAAACGGTACGGTATCGAAATATTTCGTTCTAGTGCCTTGACCAGTACGGCGTCCGATACGGTATTCAAAACATTGGTTGGGTCTTCTTTATGATCTACAGGGATGGTGAACAATGATCTTGTGGAAGAGCTGCCAGCAGTCATCGATTCCTTCAGATTTTTGGCACTGTCGTGTTCTGAATGCTTGCCCATTTTTTCCTTCTTGGTAATATCATCCAATTTTGGCATGGATTCTAAAATTTTCTGATCTCCGAAATTAAAATTTTGCCCTAGAAACTTTGATTCACCAATCAATTCTTTGTTTGTTAATAAAGCTTCATGGGATGACAATCTTGTAGGCGTTTCAATAGAGGGCAGATTGAAGATTTTGTTTGGAGTCCTTTCTTGATCTTCAATTAAAGGTCCTTTCCCTTTCATTTTACCAATATTTTCTATATCTGAGAGATGTTTCCCCTTGTTGATCTTTGATTCTTGATCTAATACCATATCAATCGAATTGCTATTAACATTCACATAAGTCGGTCCTTGGAAAACCACTGAAGATGGATAAACCTCTGTGCCCTATGTTGCTATAATTTTAGTAGAAAGCAGACTTTCAATGAGATTCCCTTCTTCAGCTAGATTTTTTGAGTGAGAGGATCTAGGAAAAGGATTTTGATCTTGCTGAGAAGGGATAAAAATTCCCGAAGCTTGATATTTAACTCTCAACCACGGGCCATAGGATAATGGATCAGAGATAACTTTTAGAAAATTATAGAAATTCTGAGAATGACCCAATCTATCACATGCATAGCAAAAATCCGAGAACCTCTCATATTTAAAGGAAACCCATATATCTTATTATTTCTAGCAAGCCAGAATCCTTGTTTGAGTGGTTGATTGTATCAAGTTCTACTTTGATCCTAACAAACTTTTTACAAGTGATACCGAAGTTTAGATCAACATCTATGTCCAGTAAAGTTCCTAATGCTTTCCCAATCTTTATAGCATTTTCAACAATAGTATGATTAAGAGTAAGACCATGAATTTGAATATTGAAAACTGATGAGTTTAGGCTTATCTCTTGCCAGGTTAATCCAGCTGGCCAATCTTTGAGGATCAGAAGATGGCCTTTGAAATTCCAAGGAGCTTAACTTAGAATCCTTTGTTTGTCCCTTGCTGACTGAAAAGTGAAAAGGAATTTGTTTACATCCAGATCTTCAATATGAAACTTTTTGAGAAAGTTTTATGTTGCTTTGAAAGTGGCATGCAATGAAATTTGTTGAGAGGCCTTGTTGCTACAATTCTTCCTATTAACGCCAAGTCTATTATTTCTTTTGCAGGATCTTTGCTAGGCTGAGATTAAGGTCTTCTCAAGATAGTGCTTCAGTTTGTTGTATAAGAGAATCCATGTCCATGATACTAGTTGAAAAAAGTCGAAAGTTGACGAAGGTCAAGCCAAAGAGCTTCAAAGAGATTCAGGTCTTGTTGTGTTTGTTCACCAAACATCTTCATTCTCTCTCTTGATTCCGTCCAATAGGCTTGCTGCAGTACAAATGAATACTTTTTATTCCCTTTCAATATGCTAGATCATTGCATACTAGTTTAAAAACTCTAATCACATTGGCAGTTTCACTCTCAATTCTTATAGAAATTGTATAAATATGGCTATTAAAATATGATTATTAAATAAAAAATGACGGTTGGATTAATACTTTGCCCATCCTAAAAAAAAAATCTATTTTACTTTATTTAAAAAAGTAAACAGAAGTTTCAAAACTTCTCTCTACTAGCCTCAAAGGTACCCAAAAGTTTCTCCCCAAAATCTTTAAGAAAATTCTTAACCCTCCAAAATATAATAAAAACCAAAAGTTCTCTCCCCTGTCTTTAAAAAAACTTTAAAAATAACTCTTAATATATGTTTGGAATTGCGGTGTGAAATATAATTTATAATTTTAAAATTTGTAGCTTATAACTTAAGTAATAAGTTCTATTATTATAAAGTTATTTACTGTTTGATAACTAGATGTTTAAAACATTTTCAAACATGTTACGTTTGTTTGGAAATAAATTTAAAAAGTGATTTATGATGTCGAAATTACGATTATTTGAATTTTTAAAAATTATGATCATATCTTTAAAAGTTTGAAAGTTGTAATTATCTAAAAATTGTATGTGTATTTTCATTCATTGACAGTCTTTTTAAAATTCAAATCACGTTCTGTATTATCCAAAAAAATACGTTTTTTCTTCGAATATACTTTTTAACTTATTTGAAATAAAAAAATATTTTAATATGTAATACTCAAAAATTCTAATTTTTCCATTAAAAAGCTTTTAAGACCATTTAAACATTTTTTAAGACTCCTATCGCAACATCCAAACAGGCCCTTAGTCTACAAAATTTCAAAATAACAACAAACTAACTCTACGGTTTTTTATTAAAAAAAAAAAAACTCACAAGTCTTTCCAAGAAATTTAATAAAAATAAAAATATGCATAGATAGTTTTTATAAAGCTAAAGAATTTAGCCTAGATTTTAAGACAATTATATCTTTTTAATTCAAGGTCGACCCACAAAATTTCTAAAAGTCAAAAGATGTATTTTTCTAAAATCAAACACTTATCATTTTTCTCTATTATCTTTTATTATTTTCAATTCAACCTTACTGTTCTCCATGACCTTAATTCCAAATGAAATATTGTGTTTAGGGCTGAGCAAAAATTCAAAAATCTGATTTCGACTCCGGCTCCACTCCGACTGCGACAAGTCGGAGTCGGAGTCGGAGGTTTTTTCCTCTTAGAAGTCAGAGCCGGAGTCGGAGTCGGAGTCGGAGTCGGAGTCATTGATGAACCGACTCCGGCTCCGGTCCGATCCGACTCCGACCCTCCACCTCCGACTCCGCCTTCGCCTCCGACTCCGCCTCCGCCTCCGATTGTCCCTCCGACTTCGCCTCCGCCTCCGCCTCCGCCTCCGCCTCCGATTTTATATATATTTTATAAGAAGATGTGTTTTTCTATATATTAATTATTTAAATTTTATACAACTATATCTTATATAGTTAATTAAACTCAATAATATTCTAGTTAAATAATATATTTATACTATAATATATGCACTAAATTGACTAATAATAGTTTAGTATATAACTAGATGTAAATATCATACTATTACAAATTTACAATATTACTAAATACTACCATGTAACACTAAATTACTAATGTATAAATATAATAGCATATAATACTAATGTATATATAATATACCATAAACACTAAGAATCTAAGATGCATAATAACATCGACATGTAATATTGTAATACTAATGTATAAATACTAATCTATAAATTTATAATAACATATAATATTAATGTATAATAACTAAAGTATTATTCATATAAATTACTAATAGTATTAATTACTATATATAAATTAGTAAACCACTTTAAGCCTATATATAAATTACTATATAAATCACTATAGTATTAATTACTAATATTATATTACAGTATTACTATATGATACTATTAACTATAGTGATATACTAGTATTAGATATTAGTGTACTAATACAATCAATGATATAGTCAGTATAACATTTATACTAATACTATTATATAGTTATACTAAATTAAAATCACTATAGCAAACACTAATATATAATTATGCTAATCACCATAACTAATACTAATACTAATATAGACTATAGTGATAACTTATAGTATTATAACTATACTAAATTACTATAACTTATACTAATATAGTTATACTAAAATTTAAATCACTATAAGTAATACTAATATAGTTATATTACTATAGGGTACTATTAACTATAGCAATATACTAGTATTAGTATACTAATACTAATTACTATTAGTGATATAGTTAGTATAATATTAATACTAATACTATTATATAGTTATACTAAATTAAAATCATTGTAGCAAATACTAATATATAATATAGTAATGCTAATCACTATAACTAATACTAATACTAATATAGACTATAGTTAAATAGTTATAACTTGTAGTATTATAACTATACTAAAATTTAAATCACTATAACTTATACTGATTTAGTTATACTAAATGACTATAACTAATACTAATATAATCATACTAATCACTATAACTATATATAGTATTAATATCACTATTAGTATAATATATAGTATTAATAATAACTAATACTAATATAACTATTAGTATAACTAATATTAATACTAATACTAATACTATTAGTGTATTACTAATATTTATATATATTAATATATATATATCAAGTATAAGAATTAAGAGGTTAGAGATTTAATCTATATACATATATATATATATATCAAGTATATTAGTGTATTACTAGTATTTCTTATACGGTACCTTTTTTTTAATATTCATATATAATAATATATATATCATATATTTTTTTATGAATCTTAATATATATATATAAAATAGATTTATACTACTAATATATACAATACGGCGCCGTTTAGATTTATACTTCCCCCCTTTTCAATTTCATCTTCAAGAATAGGTGAATTAGGGCTAATTCGGCTGAAATGAAAGTCTGAGACTCTGAAATACAAAGCCTATCCCTCTCTCGCGCAGCGCCGCAGCGCAGGCCCACAGCCCTCCCTTCCCTCTCGCGCAGCCGCAGCCCTCTCTCGTAGTCGTAGACTCACACAGCTCTCTCACGCAGCACTTTCTCGCACAGCAATCTCTCGAGTCTCGCGCTGCCGCGCAGCCCTCTCGCAGAGCCCCTCCCTCGTGCAGCCCTCTCGAGGAGCCGCTCCCTCGCGCAGGCGCAGCCCTCTTGCGGAGCCCCTCTCTTGCGCAGCCCCCCTCTCGCTCAGCTCCTCTCAGTAGAATTATTGATTTTTTCTATGTTTATTTCCAAATTTGGCATTATAGTTTAATTCATAACAAAATTATCTCCATAATTTTTGGCATTCATGCAAACACAACACTGACATTCTGGCACTTTAATTAATTAAATGAGCCAAGTGAACAAACAAATTTTGAATCTTTGATGTTAAACAGAAAGCTCATCACTCATCAGTCATCAAGTTTGGGTTTATTTTGTTGATTGTTGATTGGGGAATCTGTTACCCAAAAGGGCCAAAAATATGTAATTTTTGATGTTGTTTTAGTAGTGTTTTCGTTTATGTTGTTGAATGTTGGGTCTGATTTTTTTTTTTTTCTATTTTTTTGTTTAAGATGAGTATATATTTTCTCAAATATATTTATATTTTAGTGATTGTAAAACATCCACAAGTTGAGTTAATGAGTTTGTATTATGCTTTTAGGGCTGTGTTTGGCTGTTTTAGTGATTGTCTTAATCGTATGATTTTTTTTGTTTGTTGTGTTTTAGTTCTTAAATCATGAATATAGAAGGCAAAAACACTCCTACATCCACAGCTACATCTTCCCCTGGCATCCCAGAACACCCTATTGATGCTCCATGTCCCATAGTTGAAGAGTCCAGCGGACCAATAGAATCTTCGGTAGGCACTCCTAGTGCCTTCTGTTCTAATCCTCGCCCTCCACCTGGTAGTAGAGTTCCTAAGAACAGGTCTTTGGTATGGGTCCACTTCACAAGAGTGCCCGATTGTGATCCCGAAGAGCCTATAGCTACTTGTAACCATTGTGGGAGGCAATGGAAATGCCATCCCAAACGGCAAGGCACTTCGGCCATGAAAACACACATCCAACTTTGCCCCAAAAACCGTAAGAGTAAGTTGGACAAGACTCAAACATTCTTGGTCCCAGAAGCAAGAATTGAAGGCCAAGGGGAGAAGAACTTAGGAATGACCAAGTACAATGAGAAAAAAATCCGGGCAGCTCTTGCTAGGATGATGATAGTGGATGAGTTACCCTTTAGGGTTGTTGAGGGCCAAGGGTTTCGGGAATACACTAAATCCCTTGATCCTAGATTTTCAATTCCTTCTCGATTTACCGTAATGCGTGATTGTATGAGGCTATTCTTGAAAGAGAAGGATAGCTTGAAGAAAATGTTTATGACCACCAAACAAAGAGTATGCTTGACCACCGACACTTGGACTTCTATCCAAAATATTAATTACATGTGTGTGACCGCTCACTTTATTGATAGTGATTGGAAGTTGCAGAAGCGAATCATTTCATTTGTTCGGATTAGCGACTACAAGGGGGCAACAATTGGGAGGGAGTTGGAGGAGTGTATGCTTGATTGGGGCATTGACAAAATTCTCACAATTACCGTGGACAATGCTACATCTAACGACTCTGCTATTGATTGGTTGAGAACAAGGGAAATAGGAAGTGAGGATTGTGTTGCAGCTCACGAGTTTATTCACATGAGATGTACAACACACATCTTAAACCTTGTTGTGAGTGAAGGTTTGAAAGATGTTGATGACTTGATCATAAGAGTCAGAAATTTGATTAAGTATGTGAAGTCTTCTCCCCAAAGACTTGTCACTTTCAAGTCTTGTGTTGATAGGTCAAAAGTGTCATGTTCTAGTTTCTTGTGTCTTGACGTGCCTACTAGATGGAACTCGACTTTTCTTATGTTGGACGTGGCTGAGAAGTATCAAAAAGCCTTCCAACTTTTGCTTGATGATGATCCTTACTCACGAGTTTATTTGTCTGAGGATGGGCATGGGAAAAAGGGTCTAGGAGCTCCTGGGGCTGATGATTGGGAGACCATAAGAAACTTTTCAAAGTTTCTTCATGTATTTTATAATGTCACCCTGCGTATTTCTGGTACACTATATGTCACATCAAATTTGTATGTCCAAGAGCTCATTAATATTCATAAAAACTGGAATACTTTTTGTAACAATAGTAATCGACACTTGAGTTCAATGGCTTGGAGAATGAAGACAAATTATAATAAATATTGGGGTGATCTAGAAAAAATAAATCGATTGTTGTTTGTTGCTGCCATTCTTGATCTACGGTACAAATTGGTTGCTCAAGCATATTGGTTCAACAAAACATTGGGCGATGAGAGGGGTGAGGAATTTGTTGGACTCCTCAAGAGGGATATGGAATATTTGTATGAACAATATGTAGGATTTTGTGGTGGTTGCGTAACTGGGTCTAAGTCAACTCGGAGTCGGAGTGGTGAGGCTAGTGCATCAATGGGGAGTAGTAGTAGTAGTAGTGCCTGTAATGATGATGATCCCATGGACTTTTTGTTGGGATTCCATAAAGATCGAAAATCAGCATCCTTGATGGATTGTAAGTCTGAACTAGAGCGGTATTTGTTTGAGGATGTTGAGGTTCCTATGGAAAATTTTGAAATTTTGGTATGGTGGAAAGTCAACTCAAGCAAATATCCAGTTCTTGCTCTAATGGCAAGATATATCTTGGCCATTCCGATCACCACCATTGCATCTGAGTCGGCATTTAGCACAGGAGGCCGTGTCCTGGATCCATTTAGGAGTTATTTGGCTCCTAGAACTGTCGAAGCTCTTGTGTGCACACAAAACTGGTTGAAGTCAACTTCTATATGCTTGAGTCAAAATTATACGGATGCCATTGATGATATGGAGAGTTATAAGTTAGACTCAGGTAATGTATTTAGAAATTTTTTTAAGTTGTTATATATGTTGATTTTGACATTTTCTGATACTAACCTCCTATACTTTAACATCTTAATGTAGAATTAATCATTGGTATGACCAACTTACTTCGTGAAGACGATTGACAATTTGACATATTGAGCCTTCGAGGTTTGAGTTACTATCCAAAATACTAAATGCTTCATGTTGAATTCTGTTTACTTTTCAAAGACAACTCTGCTATTTACTTCTACTTTGTTTATACCATAAGTTCATATTTATTTAAATTTCCGAGACCTTAGTTCAAAAAAGCTAAATGGATCCATTGCTCCTAATAGGCTTTTTGAGAATATTACAACTATATAAGATTTTGCATCTTCCTAATAAGATGTAATATACATGTTTTTTATATTTGTTTAAATTTATTTTTCATATGATATTAAAGTTGGGTTGTTTTCCTTACTAATATTTTTTTTTTTTTCAGGTACAACTTGAAAGTTGGAAGTTGGAACATATGGAAGTTTCTAACATTTAATATATTTTGGTTCATTTGTTGGGCATTTAGAATATTGTAATTTGGAAGTTTGTAATTTATTCTATTTTGGTGCATTTGAAAGTTTGTAATTAAATATTTAAATGTTCTTGGGAACATTTATTTTGGTTGGCTCTTAGAACATTTTGGATTTCTTTTGTTGTTAGAATGATGTGGATATCAGAATATGGATGATATCATGATGGGAGTACATGTCAAAATAGAACTTTCTTTTTAATTTTTATGGATGATGGATGGTAGGTGTGGTATGTGAATGTTTATTGTAGTGATTAGTATTTAGTTGGATGTGGATATCAAGATATGGATGATGGGAGTATATGTAAAAATAGGATTTTTTTTTTTTTTTTTTACTTTTTGAATGCATGTTAGTATATTACTTATTTTATTTAGTTGTATTTTTTGTTATAATCAAAAGTTTAATTAGTTTAGATTGTAATGTTGAGAAAATTGAAATTTGAAAGCCCACATTTTTTTTTTTAAAAGTAGGTCAAATATGAAGTTAAAAAAGATTAAAAAAAAAAATCAAAAAATCCGACTCCGCTCCGATTCCTCTCCGACAAGTCGGAGTCGGAGTCGGAGGTTGGGCCCTCCGACTCCGAAACAGGCGGTGCTCAACCCTAATTGTGTTGTGACAATATGGGTTGTACATAACTTTTAATTTATCATTTGTGATTCATAATTTATTTCAACAGCTTTAAACATTTTCAGGGAGATGAACATACTTATATTTTTTTTTTTTCTTGAATTATGTTTTATAGTGTCTTTTGTAGTTTTTATTATTTTACATAAGATTAGAAAATAAAACTACTATTATAATATAAATCACCCTCCCTCTCCAAAGATTAATTCCTGACTCGATAATTAGAAAAATTAGAAATATAAATTAAAATAATAATAAGAAAAAAGACTTTGGACGATACGCCTTATTTAGATTTCAGGGGTTGAAAGTCAAGACAGTTACAGTGCAATAACAACTATTTAGGACTCATCTACAATCTTATATTAAAAAGTTATTCTTTTCACTTTAATTCAAAATTATTTTTCTACAATTGTTTAAGTAAAATTCTATTTATAATCCCTACTTGGAGATTGTATATACAGACTCTTTATTAAATAAAAAAAAAGATCATTTTAGGAGAAATAATTTTATAATTTTAAAGATAAAATTACCTAGACTTGTATTACAATTTTTAAATGAAAACTGTACCTAGTATTGCTCATTATTTAAAGAGCAGTGCTACAAACATTGGGTGTAGCATGAGACGGTCGGATAAGAGCAAAGAAATAATCTTAATTTTTTTTTCAAAAAAATTAAAATATTATTAAAAATACTTCTTTAATCATTAAGTAAGAAAAATAATTTATTGAAACCCAACTGTCGGTAAGAGTAACATTTTTATTGTTAAAAAAAGATGAATAGTTAAAAAAAATAGATGAACAAAATAATAATTTTGAACATTATAGAATTCCCAATGGGTTATGTACAACCCATATTTTTGAAAATTTGAAAAGAAATAACTCAGTATAGCTCATCCAATGAATTATGTATTTTATAACTAATATCCAATTTGCTACAGTACTATCTCTACATCTATGAAATACTATTTATACTTATATAAATATTTAATTCATTTATCTCTCTACTTTTTACTCTTTATTCATTTATTTATCTACTTTATACTTTATTTGAAATACATAAAATATATTAAAAAGCATAATATTTAAATGATATAAAGAAAAAATATATAATTTGATGGATGATATATTGTAAAAGTCTATATATTTAAAGAATTGTTCATAAAATGGGTTTCATTCGATTATGTAAAAGAAAATGTAAAATACAAATTTCTACAGTAACCCACTACATGTAGTGGGTACTGTTTATCCTTCAAATATTTTTTTATTATTTATACTTCATTTACTCATTTATTTCTTTTTACTTTTACATTTCAATACAAATTTATTTTATTGTTCATTGTTTAATACACATCTATTTTATTTTTTTCTAAAAAATATCTTGAAAATATTATTTATCCAATTTTTTCATATTTTGATTTTATTTTTTATTTTTATTTAGCTTATATATTTTTATTTTGTATGTATAGGATTGAATTATATTATATTGTATATAATAATATATTGTAAATATATAAAAAAAATATGGATATTGCAAATTTATTGATAAAAAGGAAATGTTTAACAAAATAAAAAAATATTATTTAAATGATATAAATAAAAATTAGATAAATTAATGTATAATATATTATAAAACTCAATATATAAAATAAAAAAATAAAATTTAGTGATATATTTTAAAGGATAATAGTTTCGTATGTTTTTATAGATGAGATAAATTAGAATAAAAGTTAAAAATTAAATAAAATATTATTAAAATATATTTTTTTAATATTATTTTTATTTTAAAATTTTAAAAAAATTAAATTATTTATTTTATACGAGACAAAATGGGATCAGAAGGATTGAGAAGTTTCTCGAAACAATCCATTCGTAAGGGTCGAGTCCCGAGACAAAAGAACAAGAAAAAAAAAGGGTGGGAAAAAAAGCATGAGAGCCGCATTAATTTAGACCAATACATGTTTTTAAACTATTTTAGTTAATTACTATATACAAATAAATAAATCATTTATATAAATTTTAAATAGATAAATTTTAGTGGATGGTCCTCACCTGCACACAAACCCATCGTACATACATCCGTCTAATCAAGGACCCATTCCTGCAAAAGGACAATGTTATCCCCAGAGAAAAAGGGAGAAAGTGAGAGGCACCGTGACAATGGTGGAATAAAATATTTCTGGACAGGGTACAGTGGGACCCACTCTAAAGCGACCGGGGGAACGTAGGTGGCTTCCAATTGGGTGGACGAAGATGAGTCATGACTGTGCTTTAGGATAAGCACGCCACCTGTTTCCTTTTAATGTTTTTTTTATTTCTTTTATCAATAAATAAATGTTAGGTCACGTGACACTCGAAAATAGACAAAAGAAGAAAACAAACAAAAGCGTAGCATCCATCATTTTGCATAAATAAAATTCGAGAATTTGATTTTTTTTTAAAGACCAACTTTTTAATTATATTATGAGTCACTTTATTTAGGATTTTTTGGAAATTCAAAAAGAGAAATTTGCTTTTTCATTTTCTATCTTAATCAAGTTGGTTTATTCATATGTTATATTTTAATATTTTTTATTCAAATAAATTTCTGAAATTATTTATAATTTATTGCATTAATCAATATAATTTATAATAATAAAATATATAAAAAATAATACTATGTTTTACTTAAAAATACAAATGGGTGATGAAATAAAACTCATTATATTTTCTTGGAAATTCATATATTCGTTTTTAAATTTTTATCTTAGTATGATGATGTGATATTATTTATTATTTTTTAATTTCATTTTTTAAAAGATAAATAATAATAAAATGCAAGTAGGACATGGATACTATATGCTACATTACTATCTAGAAAATCTGAGGTTAATTAATAAAAAAAGAGGAATTACGATCTAAAAATTTTTGAGTTAATTTCTTGAATATTTAATAAATATTATAAATATTAAAGTGTTTTTAATTTATTTTTAAAAAATAACTTATAAACCTTAGTCTTCCTCTAATCTTTCTTTCTTAAAAACATCTCTCTTTTATCACTTTTAAAAATTAGAAAAATGAACATATTATTTTTTACAATACATTTCATATAAAGAATAATTTTATAAAATATTTTATAAAAATAACATAACTTTATAACAATATTCTATTTTATAATATTATTATGAATTATTTGGATTATCAATTGTCAAAAGTCCAAAAACCTCGACCATCTCGCCAAACCCTCTAAACAGCCATTTAAAAACTACTTCCGGTTTTCCCCAATCCTTTCCTTCTCTCTCCTTCTCCCCTATAAATACACCTCTCCTTCCCTCACTCACCGAATTCACGGCAAAACCACCCCATTTGTCAAACGACAAATTCCAGAGCACACAAAAAAAACAAGCAAAAAAGAATGAATTATCTGAACCGTGTTTGGATGGCGGCGAGCGTCGCAGTTGTGCAAGGCCACGCGGATCAGGGGCGTAAATTGAAATCCGGCGTTAATTCCGTTCAACTCGGTAGAAGAAAGTTCTCCGGCAACAACGATTCCTCGGATCTGCGGCCACTATCCGGCGTGGTCGGATCGGATCTAGACGGGTTTTTGGGAAATTCGGACATCGAAGACAGGAAGAGACAGGCCGACGAGTCTCTCAGGCGGGTCATGTACTTGAACTGTTGGGGCCAGGGATGAGGCATGGCGAAATGAGCGGAAATTGGAGCCGGAAGTCGGGAGTAGTGGGTGACTCTGGGAAGACCGAGTAGGATCGATCTGGACTCAGGACAGATCTGGCAGGGGAGTCGAGAGTATTCGGGGAGAGGATGAGATGTATTGATGTAAATCACTAATCATCGTAAATTTGTATAGAAACAAGAAAAACAGTTTTTATATCAGTGAATTCTCTCTCTGGTTCTGAAATCTGTTGGGTTTTGCTGGTGACATACTCATATGAACTGTTACTTTGTCTAGTTGTTGGTTCAAATTGAAAATCCTAGATTTTAGATAGCATAAATTAAGGATGCGCAGTTCAAATTTATAATGACCCGAGTGGATATATTTTCATATAAAAGGATGGAAAACTCTACTTGAAAGCGAATTCGAAATGGTGCGTGTTGAAGAGGCGCACCCTTCTCCTTCTTTCATTCCTACCAGATTTTCCTCGTCTAACAGTGGAAGCAACGGTGTGAGCCCACCATTTCAGATTATTTTTCATGTCAATGTCATCGCTCAAGGTAGGAATTTTCCAATTCATCAGTGAGTTCTCTGAGTTTCTTCTATCCAAAACCTCCCAAGCTTCAGAAAGATAAGGCCTTGAAGTTGCAGATTCATCAGTAGCATCTTCTTCCTCATCTTTCTTCCCAAATCTTTGCAACCCAGGAACGACTGAAGCCAAGCTTGAATTCCTATCTTCTTCTGAGAAAACAAAACCCAGATCCATAAACCCTTTTAGCTCTTCAAACTCAAGGGCAGACAGGCTCTTGGTTTCGCCTCTCTTCTTTCTACTACCTGTGACCACCTTCTTGGACGATACTTGAAGATCTGTTGGTTTAATTTTCTCTGTTTCCTTGATTTCTTTTCCAGAAAGGATGGTACGGAGCTTTGGTGAGAGAAGGACTGTATCTGGTGACATAGAGCCGTAATTGAAGCTTGCTTTAGAGCTCAATTGGTCACTCAGGGACCTTCTATGGAGGGTTGGGACGCGAGAAATATCTGGTTTTCGCGGGTTTTCTTGAATTTGATGAGCTGTGTTTGTTTCGAAGTCCGACGAATTCTGTACATTTGAGAGTTGTTTCTTGAAGATTTTGAGGCCGAACCAGTAAAAATCAAAGAGCTCTATGACCTCCTCTGGGTCCATCGATGGCGGCTATGAAGGAAAAAAGATAAGGATTTTTCTAATTTGTGTACAATAAGAGCCCTTGGAAATGCATATATATGGGAAAACTCTACTTGAAAGCGAATTCACCAAATACGGAGGGGGAGACGGAAATGGTGAAACTGAGTCGATACGCGACCTCTTCTTTTTTTTCCTTTTTTTTTAAAGAAAAAAAAAAAAAAAAAAAAAAAAAAAAAAGAAGCTGACTGTTATTCCAGTATTATGCGGGATCGGTGTGCCAAAGCGCCTGTACTAGACGGATTGTAAAAGAGGATATAATACAATTAGGCATGTGCAAAAAACCAGTTAGACCGAGTAACCTGTCAGACCCGATCTGATCCGTCTAACAAAATACGATTTTGCTGAGTGTCGAGTTGAACTTGATAAATGATGGGATAAATCGACTCTTAACATTCTTCAAGTATTTCAGTAAAAATCCTAGGGAAGCCAATTACTTTTTTTCTGTACAGAGAACATATATCTAAGACTAAACAGAAGAAGACAACTGTTGCCTTTCATATGTGTTTCAGTATCATGTTGATCGCACTCTTTTCCTTTTCTCTTTATTCTTTTTCTCTCTAAATGGGCGTCGTGCTGATGCGAACAAGCGAAGGCAGATTGGTGGGTGGTACGGGAGAGCCAATCTACGAGGGAGAGTAGACGAGTGTTGTACTCACAGGCCTGGTGGATGGACTCCGCCTCGAGCTCACTGAGCTGCGACTAGAACCTTTCCTCCACCTCCTTGAAGACTCTGAGCTGCTCCCAAGCCTTTTGTAACTCCTTTCTCATCTGCCACTCCCTCTCCTGGCTCTTCCTCAGCTCCCTCTCCAGCTCTTCGTTCCTCTTTCTCAACTTCGCCTCCTCTTCGCTCTTCATTCGACCCGTAATGCCCACCATTTCTCTCTCTTTCTATTTCTCTTTCCTAAGGTCAGAAGTTACAGATGACAGACGTTCCTAGGCTAGAAACTCGAAAGTGATTTCATTATAGTTGAATAATAAAATATCAACGTATTACATGTCAGCATTTTAGTCGGTGCATTCTTTTTAACCCAACCCGAATATTACAGGTCGGGTTGTTAGGGACATGATATGCAGTCGGGTCGGGTCCAAAATCAATACGAGGTGGATGGTGCACAGGCCTAAGTACAATAGTGGAGGACTCGGAGTGGGAGAGGGAGGAGCTTTTGCTCCCTGAAAAGAGTTATTTATTTATTTAACTGAAACAAAATTTATTAATCTGCAAGCATATTTATTTTTATAATTATTCTCATCTTATCTAATCATCTCATTTTAAATTTTTATACTAAATTAAATAAATAATTTAAAATTTTAAAATAAAATTAATACTAGAAGAAATATATTTTAATAATATTTTATTTAAGAGCAACAATCTGGTTTCGTTTATAAACCACAGAATTTGCTTCGGGTATAACAGAATTCAATAACTTGAAAATTCATAGTCAAACTCCTAATATCAGCAAGTATAGCCCTGTGTTCAGACAGGACCTCCTCTCAGCATTAACATTTCAAAAATAATTTGTGAATCTGTCTCGACTATTAAAGTAGCAAGAGCTTCAATAGTCTAAACACAACACTCTCTTTGTACCACATTATTACCAGCCATTAAAACAGAACATTGCGTAAAACAGCACCCATACCTAATATATTGAACGCAGAAAACAATGCTCCATCCACATTAATTTAACACTATCGAGTGGTGGAAACTCTAAGACCACTTCTTAGAGAGAGAAACTCTAACTTCTCTCTTAAAAACACTATTCCAATCCGGAACTCCCTGCTCACTTCCCTCTTGCCCATATTTTCAATCTGTGTTTTGTTTTGTTTTTTTTTTGTGTGTCTTTATTTTCAAGTCTAATAAAGGAGAACAATTTCCGGTGATCCCAGTCTTAGCATAGTCTCTAATCCTTTTCAACATTTTTGAGATTTGTGTTTTAGCATAGCCTCTTCTACACTTCGTTTCCAGATGACCTCTCCTTTCATCCTTTCTCTTTTGACTCGAAATGTGAGGTAAAGAGTCGTCTGCAACAACAGTCTGGGGCAAAAGCTGGGCGAAAGGGATGGTGGCGATGGCTATAGCCGATGGTCGTGCATAGGTGGAGGGGGTTGGTCGCCTGCGTAGTGGAGGCTGGTGCCCGTGCGAGAGCTGGGTGCTCGTGCCGTCTAGACTTGTGAAGCTGATGCTCATGGCGATGCTCGTGGTGGGTGGCGGTCGCAGAGAGGGAGCATGGGCAAAGGTGAAAGCAGTCCGGGGGGGGGGGGGGGGGGGGGGCAACGGGTGGGCGGTAACAAAGGCATAAAAGGAATGAGTGGAAGAAGAACGAAAAAATAAATAAATAAATAAAAGGAAGAAGCGGGGCAAGCAAAGAGGCGATGAAGTCCTAAGCTCCCACTTACAGTTGTTTTATGTGTTTATGTATTTTTTATATGTTACTTTTTGTTTTTATGTTTTTGCAGGTTTGGTTTGTTTTTACTTAATAATAAAAAGAAATAGGCTATTTGACTTGGTGTCCATAGCAGCAGAGTCTCGTTCGTCTTTCAGGAGGCCGGCGGTGCGACAGTACTCCTCCTCCTTGAGAGGACGAAGGGCGCTAGTGCTTCTATTATTTGGAAGAGGGTTCGTTTAGTTCTGTTTTTACAAAATGTTTTATAGAAATTAAGATAATGTCCGTCACAAAAGAATTTGTGTGCGGTGGTACCCTAGAGCAGATGCATAGTTTGGCTTATAGTCCAGGTTTTTTCTGTATTGATAAGTCACATTTGTAACGTCGGTTTCATTGAATAAAATGAAGTATATTTCCATAAAAAACTAAAAATAAAATAAAAACACTATCAAGTGGTGGTTGTTGCCATCCAAAACATCTTTCTCTAGTTGAAAGCTTTGAAGCACATATGTAATCCACTTTGTCCAGCAATATCTAGAGCAACTTGTTTATGTTGGAAAACTGCCAGGTTCTGTCTATTCCACAAACTCCATGCAGTGGTAAAAAACTTCTCAGCATCCCTTTTGGAAATAGTTGTGTTAATGTCGTGTTTCGCACACATTTAGACCAGACTCCAACAACTCAGGTCTTTCGAAATGGGTCTACAAAAGATAGGAGAGAATGCAACTAGGAGAGGGTGACCTTGGGGTTGGGGAGTCTCCGATGTCAAAGTTAGTAAGTATTATTAGATGTTTGTAAATAAGTGAAAGAGTTCTAAGGATCAGAGAGCTTATTCTTGTACCTGAGAGTTGCTATTTATACTATAAGCTTGAGAGATAGATCGTTCCCATAGAGTCCACATCTTTTGTACTGTTCCCTGTGTTAGAGTCATTTAATGCGGCATGGTTTTGCGACGGTATCATCAATGTAGCATGCAGCCCGGGTAATGCTGCCATTAATGTGTTGTGGTTTTCCGATTTCCTTCTCCCAGACAATATCCTAGTGGTCCGTTGATGTCTTTCCTATAAGGAGATCAAGGGTTCTCTGCATATTACACCTACTATGCATACAAGCACTTAAGAGTTGAACACTACTCGAGAGACGTTTAGATCGATGAGTCTCATCTCTTGCAGTACCCTCCCTCCTATGAGTCAAGTTGAGGGTCTTTTGTCTAAATATTAGCTACCCAAGAATTTTGCCTAACCCAATAATGCTACTCTTTAATGGAGAATTTAAATGGCCCTTGCCATCCTTTGAGTCCGAAATTAGAGGCAAGGGGCAACGTTAGACGTGTTTAACTTGATTTTAAATGATAAAGTCAACAAATTGGTAAAATTATGACAGAATGGAAGTCAGGAATCAGGATCTCGAGTTTTAAATGGAGTGAAATTATGGTAATATTCAAAATCGAAAAACTTGATTCTTATATAAAGTTAATATTCCAAAATTGAACATTAGGATTCTCAGTAACTGTTTGAGATTTATGTAGGTAATATAATAACGTTTCATTGCAAAGCTTTCAATTGTAGAACTTTGTTAAAAAGTTGTAATATTGAAAAGTTCTGTTGAGAGTACCCCTAGAGTCACTTTTGTTTTAACTCTTATTCCCAAGAAATATAGCTTTCGGATGAATGAAATTCTCTAAATTAAATAAAGGTTAGTGCATGAAATAATTGGGAAAAGCCATAAACTCCTCTAAAGTGGGGAAGAAAAGAAAAGAGAGAGTTTCCTGTTACCACCTTGCTTGCTTTCTCTTCTTTTCTTGGGTACTTTGATGGCATGCCATTTCGGTAAAGTGACCAAGTGAGAAAGATCATTTGTATTAGATAATGATTTCTTTATAGCGAGTGCAAACATTATTTTTTTATTTTTTATTTTTAGAGCTTATTTAATCTGTATAAGGATTCTAAAAGATTACTTCACTCGACCCACTAGAATGATATGCATGGCATTATGTAGCCAAGAAATCCTAAAATAATCCTCCCTCCTTTTTTATTGATGTTGAGCTGAGAATCAACCATGGAAATGCAGCAAAACCATACAATACAAAGTCATATTCACCTTTATTCCACATTGCTAGTGCTTCAATAGTGATGGATTCTCAACAAATATATATTATATAGAGCATAATATCCTTTGGCTTTTAGAAATGAAGATCTGCTCTTCCTTTCAAAAACAAAAAAAAAAAGGGAAGAAAATGTGCTCTTGATACACCCACTTGGGAATAAAAGTGGCATGTCCTGTTTGAACTTGATTCTTTTTGCTAATGATTCCTCAAAGATAGTGATTTGTTCCTATCCATTGGCTTCCATCCAACACCATTCAAGTTGTTTAGGAGGTAAGATCTTAAACTTCTATCCTTCCCATCACCATCTCTCCCTCTCTCTCTCTCTCTCTCTTCCCCTTTCCTTATTATTAACAAAGCATAGTTGAAAATATATTGGAAGATTTTAGTCATTTTTATTTATTTATTTATTTTATTATATATATATATATATATATATATATATATATGCACAAGCAACTGAAGGCTAATTGAATATGATAAAAATATTACAAGAAAATAAAAGGGCCATAAAAAATTGCAGCAAAATCATTACATTTTGATAGGACGCCAGCTTGCTATATTATTAAAGAATAAAGAGAAATGTTTAGTTAAAATAATACAAAATATTACTTTACAAACTAATGTGATTTAAAGTGATATGACCTAATCATTGATCTAAAAGTTTTAAAATTGTTGAATACTAATTTGGTTAAACCTTTAACCCTCAGTATCATAACATTCCACCACGCTTCTGAATCCGACAACCACGGCAGCCCACTCTATCGACATTGACCGGGTGGTAGTTATTTCTCTTTTGACGGTTTCACTCATCTATGAATATTCAATGACTTAATACTATATACATACAAACCTTTAACTCTCAAGATCATAACATATGTCAGTACTATATTAAGTGACATATCACATTAAGATAAGTAAATTTACAAGTTTATTATTATTATTTTTTGTAATTCTCTTTATTAACATAGCACTTGTCATTATTAATTCCTGCCTTTTGCTTTCATTGGGGATAGAAACAAAGATCAATGAGCATTGTGCCAGTAAGTAGATTTTATGTCAATAAGTTAATTCACATAAAGTACAGAGATTCGATAGGCACTTGGGATGTTAATTTATAGTTTGCAGAAAAAAAATAATAGGACCATATCTGGATTAAAGAAGATTATACTATGCACTTTGAGGCTGTCAAATCAAATAATCAAATCACAATCCTTCTGGTATCACTTAGAATACGTTTCGATTTTAAATTTATCTCAACTCATCATTATAATTTTTTTAAATTTTAATATAAAATATAATAAATAATTTAATTTTTTTAAATTTTAAAATAATAATAATATTAAAATATAATATTTTAACAATATTTTATCATTTCAACTTAATTTAATTTAATATTCAAATGCAGCCTTAATCTATTTAAAGTACTCGACATGCCAGCAGAGAGTTGTGTATAAATCCGTTGTCACTTTGATGGGGACAAATAATGCCAAGTTTACTTTTGATAGCTGGATTCTATATTTTCGTGTTCCATTATTTTCTAAGTGTTATCATCCTCCATGTCTAATGATAACGCGTAAACTGGGTCCCCTGAAAACAGGGACTGAAGCAAACAGATTGGGAGGGATATGGAATGAAAGGACAGAAAAAGGAAGACTAACAGTGGGGAAAAAAAGTTTTAGGATTTAGCACAAGGAATCGTGGGCATAGTATGGGCATCATATGACAAACGAATCAATGCTTCCAAAGATAGATACATTGAATGGATGAACGTGTAGTGCGTGCGAGTTGCCAATCGGATAAGATGTTTTTGTGGCAGTATAAGCTATAAACCTCTGGAAATCCCTCCAAGCTCCAACCCTTTTCAAATACTTTAGTTAAAGGAATTATACAAAAATAATCTCACAAACTGACGTCTCTTCATGTGGTTTATCAGATTGTATCGCTACTTTTATTATAAAATAGATTTAATAGATCACCTGAAACCACATCAATTTGTAGACTTCTTTTTTAGCCGTAGCACTTGTCTTTTCTTTTTCAAAAGAAAAAAAAGGTATGGACCTGCGAGTATATTATTGATATATTTGCAAGCATGGGCAACCCTTCCAAGAGATAATCGGGTTGCACATATAATTTAACTTTCTGCAAAGTTTTTGTTGAATGAAAATTTTCAGGTTTAGACTGAAAAAACAATTCCAGATGAAAAGATGTGTTCTAAAGTATCCGATCTATTTTCAAAACAACACCTACAGTCCCTTATCTTTTCCAGGGACAAAAAACAAGTTATACATCTGAGGTTTCAGGGGCAACTTTCTTTTTTCATCTAAGAGCCACAAATGGTATCATTTTCTCAAATTGAGGACTTCTACAACCATAGAGCAAAATAATTTGGAAAATAATAGGTAAATAAAAGGGGTTCTGTTTGCATAAAATCAAGGGCAATATATTCATTCTTCAAAAAGTGCCAATTTCAATTCTAATTAAAATCCTGCTTTCTACAAGTAATAGGGATGACCCTTAATCAATTACTTTAAACCAAATACAAATTTACTCACATCTATGACAACAGAGATGCTTCCATATTATCTTTTCACAGACCCTCTTGCTGGTCTCTACCACCACTTAGAGATCGATTGATGAGAAAACTCAAGATCACAATATAGAGCTGTTCTAGAAAAATAATTGCACAAAACATGAGGAACTGACAGTACTTCACACTGAATCCATCCCTTCAACTTGCTGCCGTGCAAGGTATCTTTCCCTCCGTTCTTTCTGCAAATAAGAGAAACGGAGGGCAGACTGTCAGATTTATGCAAAACAAAGATCATAAAAGGCCAATCAGATTGGAGATAGAATCCCATAATTATTTATTGCCTCACCCATTCATCTATAACAAGTCCTTCCCCAACAATTCGAGGACCTGTGTCTTCTGGAGGCTTCTTACGTGCTTCAAGTGCAGCCTCGGCCTCTGCCAGCTGTCGCTTAAGTTTTTCCATTGCCTTAACAAAAGGATAGTTAAATTTATCCAAACATTGTATTTTTTTCTATGAACAGAATTAAAAATGCAAGCAAACTTAGAAGGTAAGAATGGCACAAGAAAGACTAAACATATTCCAATTCTACTTACAGGGCTAGGCCGTTCGGGTTCAAGGAAAACTACCCGCAAAATTTGCTCAACAGCTACTTGATCCCTTTGCTCATCAAACTGCACAGAAGTGTCATATAACTCATTTTCTTCAACATCTAAATAGCATGTCATCAAAAAGGGAAAAAAAAAAAATGATGCACTGTGGTCTTGAATTGTAATAAAGAAAAAAGGCGCACGGATGTCATTCTAACCAAGCTTTGCAGAATAAACAGGAAAGTCCAGTTGATAACAGAATACACTCAATATTAAACTTTACCTTTACTTGAACACTTAAAAAATAAACCGATTATAATAATCATCATAATTAAAATGAGGTTACATTTTGGTAATGCATGCAAAAGATATTTCATGTCACGAATTATTCAAGACTTAAACGAGGACTATTATTTTGAGAATGATATTAGGAAAATTAAAAAATAAATTGCACAGCAATATCACACATGCCAAAAAATATATATAAACAATGTCAAAGAATTCGAATGAACAAGAACATGCTGTAAATAAACTAGAGAATGCAAGGTAAAAGGGGCCACAGACATGGGCATAAAGCTCCTAATTTTGGCCCATCACTAACATGCGAAATCCACCTGGTTGTCAAAAGAAAATGATATTTAAACCATCACTTTGTGATCAAGATTTCAAAAACGTACATTTTTTGTTATCTTCTCCACTCATTTGGTTTCTAGGAAATGTAAAAATTCAGGAAAGTTTGACTCAATAAATGCAACGAACATAAAATGCAGTTCCAACTTCCATACTAATTTGTTCCACTGACCTAGCATTTCAACGATGATACATATAATAATGCAAATATGAAGAACAGGATCAAGGCACTGCATGAGTTTCTATATCAAGCAGACACGAGAAGTTGAGAGTAAATTATATCAACTGTAAATTTCAATCTTGAGGGCCTGCAAGATATACCAGTTCTGGTACATAGTCCATTTCACCTTTCACCTTTAAGCTCATGATTTTGAACTTAACCTTGCTCTTGTGATCTATTGGTTTCTCATTGTTCTCTGGCGGCTCAACAAATTTGAAAACTGTCACCCAAGTCAAAAATTCAGAAGAGGAATACAATTTAAACAAGTGCAGCATAGCATTACAAATGCGGTGAGACAGTACCAAATGCCAGAAGAAAGAAAAGGGCAGGGAGAAGGGCTCAACAAGAAAAGATCAAGAAGGTTGAATTACCTGTTGCAATTATACTTTCACCGGGAGCAAGTATACCACCCGGAGGACGCATATAACAACTCTTTGGTGCAGTTGTTTGGAACTAAAACAACCATGTTCACTCGTTAAATGTTGTAGTGATAGTGGAAATTCTTACAAGATATGTCTAAAACAATAATAAAAGTGAAAAACACAAAGAAAAAGGATCTGCAGTAAGCCAGTAATACCTTAAAACAACCAAGGTCACTTGTTAGATTGTCCCAGTGGTAGTATAAATTCTTACAACATATGTAAAAACAATAATAACAGAGGGAGAAAAAGGCAGGATCTGCAGTAATACTTTCTTTTCTACCTTATCTCAAAAGTCTAGCTTTTTTTTTTTATGGTTAAAATAAAAATTTGAGCATTGTTAAACAACAGAAATAGCTTTCAGAACTTGTATAGACAAAATGTAGCACAGAATATATAAAAGGGTGTGGAAAATACAGACGAGATCTTACCATGGACTGGTATCCAAATTCTGACCTAGTTTTTCAGAGACATTGCACTGATCTTTTGCAACTATTATGGTGAACATACATTTTATCAATACAGAACATCAATTGTTAAAAATTGCAAAAATTCATTCTTCCATATTATGGCGAACATACATTTTCCTCAGTGAGCATCGTTCTAATATGATAGGTGATGGTCAAAAATTGAATTTTTTATTACCTAGTCACAGTCAGTTGTGAGGTTCTAAAACATATATTTTGGTTATCATATGTATAGGTGACTGTGCAGCACAGGCAAGGATCTAAAGGTAAGAAGAGAAAAAAAAAAAAAATGTAAAAAGGCAAAGAAAAACAACCGCAAAAAATACCTACCTTGAAAGCCACATGAGACTTGCTGGTGTTTTTAATCCCAATGGCACTCCTGACTTGCTTTCCAGGCTCAACTTCATGTGGAACAGAATTCGATGAAATGGGTAGCAAAAAAAATCTTTGCAAATAGCAATAGCAGAGAAACTTATTCAACATTATTGCTACCAATTATTAACAACATGTCTGGAGTAAGATAGTTACAGCTGAAGTTTTCGATGAATCTAATAGAGATATAAATCACATGCAAGAATAGTCAACCCAAATCAAGTCTTAATAATTAATCGAAACAATTCAGTCATCAACATGCCACACCCCTGATAGGTTAGCAACAGAATCATGACCGGCTGAGCTGAATTAGTACAAAAAGAAAAATTTTAGCCACAAATTAATATATATTGAAAAAACACAAAAAACTGCAATAACAAAGGATTTCACTTGCACAGACTGTATAAAGAAAACCCAGATTTCAAACGATTCCACCTGTCCAGCCACGCACTCCAAACCGACATATTGGTCTATGGCAGTTCTAACAATTATAACTCATTCAAACCTATGAATCACGCAATAGAAACTAATCAATAGAAAAAAGAATCGCATTTCTAGAGATCAAACTAAGACGATCCATATCAGCAGTCGCCAAATCAATCAAGTTTTCTTTTTAAAATTTTATTTGGTCTACCAATGAATGAACCAGAATTCGAGAATAAAGAGGAAGGCAATTCTAAAAACTTGCTCAGAAGTATAAATAAATCCTTCGTAAAACAGACATACTGTCCACGCAACAAAGAATTTCAGTTCCAGAGACTCACAAACAAGACCCAGATTGGTAATTACCAAATGAATTCGTTCTAGATACAAAAATAGAAAATCATGAACGGAATAAAAAGAAAATAAGACCCAGATCGAAGTGCAACAAATTTAACAGCAAAGTACACACCCCCAAAACAACTAAATTCGAATAAAACCCCAGAACAAAAACTGAACTAAGAAAAAAACAGTCTTACAGGGAAAGAAGAGCTTGTTGGGAGGATCAAGTCGCAGCCTTCTTCGAGTCGGAAGCAGAGACTTGGCCATAGCCGAAACGGCATTCGAAGAATGCAGGCTCGAACTTTCAACAGCATGATGAGTGTGACTCGGACCAGAAACCGAAGCAGAGGCAGAAGAAGAAGAAGAGGAAGCAATGCTTGCCTGCCAAAACGGCATTTTGCAAAGACTCCAAATCTTCCCATCCGTAGCTGATTTCTCACTATCAACAGCCATTTCTAGACGGGGAAATCAGACCCACCACTAACTGGGTCTGGGCCTGGATCTCTCGTCGGAGCTGCTTACAAAGATTGGATTTTGTTTTTGTTTGAACTTGCGCATGAGCTTGAGGAACAGCCTTGCTTTTGATGTGAAAGCTCTTTACCATATGGCGGAAAATGACCTTTCAGCTGTGTATGTTTTTTCGTTACGCTTTTTTTGATATGTCGGAAATCCCGGTGGTTACTTTTTTGCTCAGGAGATGGGTTTGTTGTAACGTTGTTCCTTGCTGCAAAAACTATCCGATTCCCATCACTCCACCCGCCTTGCCCGAATGACAAAGTGATTCTCGAGTAGAAAATCTCTTATTTTTTTTTTATATAATTTTAATGTAAAATAATTCTATCAATATCATTTTTCCAGTTTCAAAATATTAGATCATACTGCCATATCGCCGCAAGTACAATTAAAAGAACTGCCAAAGATAAAAACTACTAAACTAGTATGGAAAAAAAACAAAATGTCATGAGATGTCATAGGTTGGCTGCCACCACACAAAGAGGTGGGGGCCATTCTTGAGGTGCCAATAGGTTGGGAAGGGACCAACTTCCCCCCGCCCCCCCTAATGGTGCCTGCCAACTAATCTGATAAGCATGAGCCACCCTTAAAGAGCCGCACTCCCAACTACAGGGTGAAGGGTTGACCCTTCCTCCCTACAGTAGCTTGCGACCTCCATACGAGGTTAGGGGGAAGGGATTCATGGGATCCCATTCCCATCACTTTCTTTTTCTTTTCTTTTTTTTTTAAAAAATTTTAATCTTCAACTTTATTTTAGTTCTTGATTTATATTTTTTATGGATTAATTTTTTGCACTGACATGACATGAAATAATACGTGAACATGCATTTAAATTTTAATAGCCCTGATAGAATTTAGATCTCATGGAGTTTTTTATCCAAATTCTAAAATTTTAAGTGAAGAAAAGATGAACACATAAAATAAATTTCACAATATTTATAATTACCCGAGTGAGTATCTCGAATAATATAAATGCTGGACCTGCTTTATGTATTTATTTATATCATTTTAAGCTATAGTATTGAACTTTAGAAGATTTTTTATTCAAAAAATCAGAATCGCATATGGACCATCAAAGAATCGGGAGATTCAACAAATTGAATCGTTTGTTAAATCGGACAATTCATAATAAGTTTGGATCTATTATTTGAATATTGATATAAATTATAAAGTATTAAAAATCATATATAAAGCAATTCAAGCATTTAATATCATGTATAGAAAAGTATAAAATATAAACTCATTGACTAATTTCAATAAAAATATGATGTGAATCTAATTAGTTTCAATAAATATATGATTCATTTATTTAACCTCAATTGTCTACATTTTTTTTGCCTCATATACGAAGAAGATAAAGACCATTAAGTTATAAGCACATGTCAAATGAAGTATTTTAAGCACAACCACAAATTTGATACAAAATATTCATTCATCTCCTATTTTTTTTTCAATTAAAGAAAGTAAAGAATTACATGTTTATCTTTCAATTTGTCTATGATTCTTATTGAATACAGTAATGCAAAAGTTAATATATATTCAGTTCTATCATATTTTTGTACAAGAAATTAAAAAAAAAAAAAAACACTCAATTATCAGACAACTTAAAAAATATGTATAGTTTTGAATTGGTTGTAATTAGCTAAACTCAGATTGAAATCGGCTAAAATCAGTTTGAATCAGCCTAAATCCGCCGATTGAAATAGTTCGGTGAACAATTCAAAAAGTCCACTCGAACTAATTTTTTGAACCTCGATTCATATCTGTCTTAATATGATTGACAATACGAATGTCAATATATTCCTTCCTTGACGATTATATTTTAAAATTTGATTGTGTTTGGAAATTATATAGATGGACTAATTTATTACGCGGGGATTACTAAATTGGTAGGTTAATGTTTGATTGTATTTGGTTGGGGTTGGGGTTCATCAGGCTATAAAGTTGGAACTTGGATCTTTCTTCTTCTCTTTCCATGTACACACTTTTCATTTCATCCTTGTTTTAAAGAATGCAGTACTACATGATATATTTTCCAATATTCTTAATCTAAAAATAATGATTATAAAGTGATACATTTGAAAACGTTTTCTTATGTCTTTCTCTAAGAACTGAAATATCAGTCATTATTTTTCATCAACTGAGAATGCTATATTCCACTACAGAAAACTAATAATGTTGAGAGTAGAGAGTACAAAATCAATATGCACAACCAACATGTCCCAATAAAAATCTAAAGGAATGAAAGTGAAAGCCTTTGGGTGAGGGTCATTTTAAACAATTGTCATTCTATTCCTCCTTATCTTCCAACTCTCACTTTCCAATTTATGTTTATTCACTGTAGGAAAATACTTTAGCCGTAAAATGATTATACAAAAGTAAAATTACAAATTGATGTGGCTTGATGTGATATGTCGGATTATAAAATTACTTTTATTATAAGATAGATCTAACAAATTCTATGAAATTATATTAATTTGTAAATTTATTTTATATAATTTATTTATATTTATAGCAGTCCTTTTCATTGAAAGATTCGGTTTTGCTTAAAGAATGGATCATATCCTTTATTTTTTTTTATTTTTTATAATTAGAGAGCATGATGGAAGAGCATGATATGTTATGATAGTATGACATTAGAACCTGATATTTGTGGTGCCATTAATTAAAGATAGCCACACAGGAATGGCCACTGATACTCTCCCATGTGGCCCTCTTGCAAAAGGCATCACTCCTTTTCCATCTAAATTATTGTTGGTAGGCAATAATGTAACCTACCAAGACATTGGGGGCAATTAGTAAGTTGTTAGGGCATAACCCAGCAGTCTCTGCATAAAGTCACTTTTCTTTTTCCCTCTTCTCATTTTGTTGTCTGAATGCCGGACCCATGAGCTCTTCTAGGTGATTTACTGCCCTAGTCATTCTATTTTATAATTCAAAAGATAAGGCGGCATAGCATAACCTTTTTCTTGGTGGGGATTTGTTTTTTTTTTTTTTTCCCCAAGCACGCTGTAAATATAGATCATGACAGATGTTTCACAAAGTCGGTTACAAGATCAGTATCTGCAGAAGGTCCTTTCCACTGTAGAAAGCGAGCAAGCAAGGGGCAGTTTTGGTAAAGGGTGTGCTACCAAATTGTCACAGCTTGGAGGCTGGCTCATTCTGCATGCAGCTGAGTGCGTACATAAGTTCTGATTTCTTTAGATCTTTTGGACTTCCCAATACTATGGATTGGAGGTGAAAAGTGATATCAGTGCGGTTGTGGCTTCCCCTTGTTTTGGGTAGGAAGAATGGATATGACTTGTTCTGGCTATTAGTATCTTCCCAATGTTGGAGGAGGAGACCAGTCAGGAAAAGCTTTGTTAACTGTACCATATCGAAGCTGCCATAAAATGGAGAGCCTTGACCAATTTAAAAGATCATTTGATTGAATCGAAATGACTGAATTTTGAGCTGTTAGATCAGATAAGGGAAACTCAATTTAATTCATAACTGTTGCAATGTTCTTTTTCTTTTTTGACTTTGTTTTTACTTTCTGATGTACTAGGATGGAGATCTTCTCTTTGTAAATTTGATTTGGCTGCTGGGTCAAGTTTCATTTGTATCCATTCAGCGACCAGTTGATTAGCATACAAAGATGCACACAATGGCCAGCTTGATTGTCTCCATTTAAGTCCAGTATACTAGAACCTGAGAAAGAATATTGTTTTGATTTATGTTAGAGAACACAAGGGAATATCTCAAACATAGTGTAAGGAATTTTCCCCCGAGGAAGGGCCACTGGGCCTCGGCCCAAGGGCTCTCATATCTATGTAAGGGACAGAACGTCTACCAGGGAGGGGTGCCTAATAGTCAATAAGATAGATCAATATGACATTCTGCGGTCACCTTCAAAATCCAGGGATTTGCATAGAACGCAATGGGAAATGCAGAGGGCCTTCGATCCATCGACATCAGGTCATCTACAACTCGTATAGACTAGACGTCGAGTCAGAGAACCACGCCGCATTAATGACACTGCTGCTAAGTAACACGCCACATTTATGGAGTCGACGCAAAGCCACGCTGCATTAAAGGAGGTCTGACAATAGATACAAAAAAGAAGGCAGGAACTTTGTGGAGAAAAAGACTATTTGCACTCTCCCCCAGATCACGGTATAAATAGCCAGCTCCATGTACCAAAAAAAGGCTATGATCCCTACACTCTCTTACTTATTTGCTACACTCCAAGAATATATACTAACTTTGGCATCGGAGGTTACCCGACCCCTAGGCCGTCCTCTAAAAGCCGCAGTCTTTTCTACCTTTTGCAAAGTCCGTTTTCAAATGCTTGAGTTGTCGGAGCTTGGCCCAAAGGTGTGTGAAACAAGACATTAACAGTAGCCCTGTCTGTGAGATCTTAATAGATCTTGCGTGTCTTTCTTGCACCCCAGACAACTTGTTCCTAGCAGCTTAGAGATTCACCAAAGCTATATGAGACATGGAAACAGGCTAGGCAAAGAGCCAGGCATGCAGGAATGGAAAGGTCGCTATGGGAGAAGAACATGCATACGCGGATGAAGCACGACACGCAGCAGAGGTTATCGACGCTTTGCCTCCAGCCCCCGATCGCACCGAGGTTATAAGCGAAGTTTGAGACGAGCAAGAGCTTCGAAAGGCCCAGCCAATCGGGCCGCTGGAGCTTGTTACCCTCCACCCAGATCAACCAGAAGCTACGATGGCGATTGGCAATGAAATGATGTCCGAAGCTTGAGATGCCATGCAGCGGCTCCTTGCTGAACATTTGGATGCGTTTGCATAGAACAATGGGGACATGCCCGGGATACTGCCAAAAATTATATGTCACAGTTTAAGTGTGGATCCGAAAGCCAAAGGGGTACAACAGAAGCACTGAAGCATCAGTGGGGAAAAGAACGCCGCCATAGCCGAGGAGGTAGACCGACTGCTAAGGGTGAGGTTCATCCAAAAAGCTCACTACTCGGAGTGGCTGTCTAATGTAGTGCTAGTAAAGAAGCTGAGCGGCTAGTGGAGAATGTGCGTCAACTTCACTAACCTCAACAGAGCTTGTTCGAAGGACAGTTTTTTGCTTCCTCGCATCAACCTCATTGTTGACTCGATGGCGGGTCATCGCATGCTCATCTTCATGGATGCCTACTCGGGGTATAACCAAATCCATATGAAGCTCGAAGAGAAGGAGAAAACTCCGTTCATCACAGACCGAGGTTTGTACTACTACAAGGCAATGCCCTTCAGTCTCAAGAATGAATGGGCCACCTACCAGCGGTTGATCAGATAGGAAGAAATATGGAAGTCTACATAGACGACCTACAAGAAACAAGTTACATCATAAAGCCGTAGAACCAGTGTTTTGGATTTCATACCATACCGGCCGGTACGATCGATATTTTTTGTACCGGTCGTTCGGCCGGTACAGGTACTATATCCGTTTCGTACCGGCCCAAATACCGGCCGTATTTGCCTCAATTTCGGCCTGTACCGGCCGATATTTCAGCCTTTATTTTTTTTTTCAAACTACAAGCTTATTTTTTAACCCTCAATTCATACTAGACTATTTATAATTTATATATATATATGTATTTATATATAATTTATTTATATATAGACTATTATTTTGGAATATAATTTTTATATATATTTATATATATAATTTATTTATATATCGACTATCCCGAAACGGTACCGGTATCGAAATATTTCGTTCCAGTGCCTTGATCGGTACGGCGTCCGGTACGGTATTCAAAACATTGCGTAGAACTACAAGAAACCAGTTACATCATAAAGTTGCAGGACTACAAGGAACAAGTTACATCGTAAACCTCATGTCTTCAACAAAACAAGTATCAATGCCTGATCGTAGACCTAGATGGTAAAACGACCAGGGCTAACCTAGAAAGACCACAAGACCACACTGTTCTCGAACCAACGTAGAACAAGATAAGCCAAAATTCTCCAACCACGATGAAGAAATCGCCAAGAATTGGAACATCTCGAAGTTGATTTCTACAATGAGAACCGCTTACAGGACGAAGGTCGTTCACCATTGCAACCAAGCCCGATCAAATCACCCTTCCATGCGAAGCAACGAGCAAAGGCCTCCACTATTACGACGTGTAAATAACACTTGAAGTTACCTAGAAAACATCAACATAGATGTAATGAGGCAACTAATTGAGTCACACGATGATTGCATCACCCGGGAAGCCCCCAAGATAGCCCGCCGGCTGTGGATAATGGCTTCGAAGTCGAGCCCCGTAAGCAAAAGGGCGAGAACGAGAATAAGGGGTTCGGTACCCCAACATCGGAGGACTGGCAAGGAGATCTGCCCCAAAAATCCACCCTCAACAAGCTGGTTCGTTCCCCACTAGACTATCACCAAGGCCGCTTGGAATTAGACTCTTCCCAAAAATGCCGTGCCTTCGTAGGGACCCTTCCCAAGAATGGCTTCGAAGTCGAGCCCCGTAAGTAAAAGGGCAAGAACAAGAACAAGGGGTTCGAGACCCTAACATCGGAGGACTGGCAAGGAGATCTGCCCCAAAAATTCACCCTCAACAAGCGGGTTCATTCCCTGCATGACTATCACCAAGGCCACTCAGAATTAGACCCTTCCTAAGAATGTCATGCCGCCGCAGGGACTCTTCATGTGGGGGAAAGTCCCTCATGCTTATAGCCTGGAGGTCAGACTGGGGATTTTGAAGAATGTAGGTCTTCATTTGCTCCAAACCTTCCGTATAGTCGAATTTCCACTCATCATCGCAAACCTCACAGACATAAGATAGCTCATCCCACAAGCTTCGGAGGACAACTTTGCGACCTTCGAGGACTAGCTTATTCACTTCCAGGGCAGCCTTCGCATTTTTCCTTCTCTACCTTTCCTCCTCCAGGATTTTCCTTTGTGTCATCACTGACTCGTTAAGGTTTTGCACTTGGGCCTCGAGCCATTTGATCGACCGACCATCTGTGTCTCCCTGCTGGTACAATTCTCGAATATCAGCTTACAACAGCTCCATCTCCGCCTGGCACTGGTCAAGGGATTACTGCAGCGTGTCCCTCGCTTGGCAAGCAAGTGAGGCTTCAATGCTTGGCAAGCGAGTGAGGCTTCAATGCGGAGCTGATCAACCTCCCCCTGGGACTTAACCAAGTCGGCTAAGGCTTCTTCAACCGCCTCATTCTGCTTCCGCTCGAAGGCCACACGATCTAAGGCTACTTGAACCAGAGAACAAAGGTCTTGGTTATTGTTCCTCATTTCCACTTGGCTGTCTCCACTGAAGGCCGCCAGATGCTTCCACCCCTACCATAAAAAGTCAGGTTAAAAAAAAAAAAAAAAGTAAGAGAGCGGAGAAGAGAGAGAGTCTGAGGAACTGGCAAGCAAATTTTACCCCTGGAGATAGCCTCTGGATTCTCCCCTCGGTCTTGTGGAAACAATTGGCACGGTCGTGTGACGCGGTCATCTGAAGGTCAGGCAGAACTTCTTCAATGGCTTCCTCACCCACTACATCGCCAAGCACATCAGGTGTCGCGGTTCCCTCGCCTGGAATGTCGGCCTCCTCCACCTCGGCACTGCCAAGGAGAATAGCTTTGATCATGGGGGCAGTGTCGACTGCAACTCTCTGAGCTGGCAACACAGCATGAGTAGGATTGGCTATCGGCACCGTCTCTTCAGGCACTCTTGGGGGCGCCGGGATCGAAAGCACCAGAACGGACAGCCCTCCGGGAGGAATGGGGACATTATTAGATTCAACAGAAGTGGGCAAGGCCCTACGGGTCTCTTCCCCTTCCGACCGGAGGGCTCGGGGAACGACTGCGAGTAGATGGAGCAACCAACTTCATTAGAATACCCGCATCGGAGCTCAGATTAGCGATGGGGCCAAATACCAACAAAGATTGCCCTCTGTCAACAGAGTCTCCAAAGAAAGGTCGCCTGGATGCGCCTTTACCCAGGCTCGAACGACCCCCAGTCTCAACCTCTCATCAAGGCTCAGCTTAGGGCGGCTGATCGAGTCACCATCTACAGTACCCCAGTTGGCATGTACGTAAAATAGGCTCTTAATGGTATGCCAGACCGGGTACTCCCATCCGTCACCGACAAAAAGAAGAACCTTCAGGTGTATCCCTTCACCACCGTATGCCACTCCTCTACTCGGGCCAGTTCTTGAACCAGCTGGAAACTATAGATGTGTTGGCCCTTTCGCACTAGGTTATGAGTAATAAAGAACTCATAGGCAGTGAGGTCAGGAAAATCTGCTCCGGCCTCCTCCAAAGCATTGTGCCAGATTACACAGCACGAGATTAGAATCCTCCATGTTAGAGGGGAAGCTGAGCGGGCGCCAAATTAAAGAAACTCAACACTTCATGCACTGGTAAGCAAAATGGAAACCTAAGGCCACAAGAGAACATGGCAGGGTACACCACCACTTTAGTATCATAACCCTCAGAATCTTTCGCTCCATCAGTGGGGGAAGGCACTACGAGCTCCACTTTTAAGGGGATCCTGTAGGTCGACCTCAACTCCTCCAATTCGGCAGAGGTGACCGTCGACCTCCATGAAAATCCAACAAAGTCATCTAGAAGGGAGCCGCCATTACCGGCAATAGCATGAACAGCGCCTAAGGGCCTTACTCATTTGACAGAACGCGAAGATTTTTTCGGAGCCATAAAGGATAGAAAGAAATGGTAAGGAATTTCGGAAGAAAAGTAAGAAAAATAAATTGCAGAATGACAGGGTGAAGGTAGAATGAATATAATGGGTTTTCTCAACATGAAAGGGAGCCCTTATATAGGCGAGGTTGACGTTCGCCCTCTCGAGGAGTCATTACTCCAAGTACCTCCGCGTGTCCTTCTTGGGTACAAGAATCACAAAATTAACGTAATCGCTACAAAGCATATCTACTAATACAATGTGCGAAATTAATGGCTGTGAAACACGAAGTCATGACGCAGAAATCAAAGGAGCACCATTTAGGGGTGCAAATCAGTCGGTCCGGTCTAGCAATGTTCCATTTTCGGTCCATCATTTTTCAGAACCGGACAGGACCGAACACCCATAGGGACCAGTAGCTATCGGTCTGGTAAGGTTTGGTCCGGTCCATTCGGTCCGGCCTATTTTTTTTTCTTTTTTTAAATCAATTAATAAAAAAATTATTTAAAATACTAAATTAAACTAAGTGACTTATTAATGTGGATTATGTAACAAAATCAATAAAAAAATATTTTATATGGTCGATGATAATAAATTAGATAAAAATTACATTATTAATTTATATAATTACTATATAATTAACTAATTGATATTATATATTAGTTAATTCATAGAATATTAATAAGTGTTAATAACATATTTAAAATCTTATATTGTTAATAGTGATAGGTTAGATGAAAATATATAAAAAGTATTGTTAATTTATAGAATATTAACAAGTATTAATAATGTATTTAAAATTTTATAATGTTAATTGTACAAATATTATATAAATAATATATATAAAATATTTTTTTTTCATTCGATCCGGTCTGGAAAACCCTGGAACATGGACCAGACCGAAACTTTTTGGTCCTCTAAAACGTGGACCGAGACCGACCGGTCTCAGTCTTGGTCCGGTCCGGACCAAAACAGTCGGTCCATTCAATCCAACCGGATCATTTATCACCCCTAGCACCATTCAATGCAAAAGCGTAACTGACATCGCATTGCCACGTATGCGGAATGTGAGCGGTCGCTCAGCATGCAACAAGGAGGGTAGGGAATTTGACGAAATAAGGGGCGAAAAGAAATAAAAGGAATTCTCCCCGGATCCGTCCGGGAGGAATTGTCAGGATAACTCTAAGGGGATTTTCCCCGAGAAAGGCCCACCGGGCCTGGCCTAAGGGCTCCCATATATGTGCAGGAGACAAAACATCCACCAGTGAAGGGTGCCAAATAGTTGACAAGACAAATAAGTCTAACATTCTACGGCAGCCTTCAGAACCCAGGGATCTACACAGAACACAACGAGGAACACGGAGGGCCCTCGATCCATCGACATCAGGTCATTTACGGCTTGTATAGACTAGACGCAGGGTCAGAGAACCACATCGCCTTAATGACACTGCTGCTAAGTAAACCGCTATCTGATTTCTAATCTCCCTTACTTATTTACTACCCTCCAAGAATATTTACTAACTTTAGTATCAGAAGTACCCAGCCCCTAGGCCGCCCCTTAAAGCCGCAGTATTTTCTACCTTTTGCAGGGTCTATTTTCGAAGGCTTGAGTTGTCAGAGCTTGGCCTAAATGTGTGCGAAACACGACGTTAACACACAGCTTATTGAGTTGCTCCACAAGTTTATCCATATTGAACAATCCAGCAAGTCTCAAGCATCTCCTCTTAGTGGTGAAGTATACTAGGTAGAATAAATTAGAGTAATACTCAACACATTGATAACCTAAATATTTTCTCAAGAGAGAACAAAAAGATAGAGATTATGTATTTTTTTTGTAAAAAAATTGTCAGATAACCATTTGAGGGGGCTATATATAACCCTCCTTGTTCATCTCATATGGCTAGCCTTAAAGGCCAGACTTTATTCACTGCAATAAAGTGGTCGCTGCCACTTTTGTTCACAAACATGTAACGCATGGCCATTAAGCCATGCATTATATGCCATGGCTCGTTACGGCATAAAAGGGGTTTGCCCATGTGAGTGCCCCTTCATTTTACATCTCCCACTCACACACAGTGGGCATGACCTAAGGCCTTGCATTTCTCTAACTTTCTCAATCTTGTTCATAGAAGCAAATAGGCTATGCCACCACCAAGCACACCTACAAAAAGAAATATGGGAACACTATGCCAAATCTCTCACAGAGAAGACCAGTATAACAACATCCCTAAAGTGTCTTGTCATGTTCTAGACTCATTCAATCGCATTAGATCAAGCATTTTCAAACCCTCTTGAGTTCATAAAAAACTTAGAACAATGCTTGGCTACCTCCAAATCATTTCGATGTGTTTATAACCTTAGTCACTACCAATGTGTAGCATCACAATTCGACGTCGACAAATGTCATTGAAGATATGATGTCGAATAGTCTTCCCTTTGCTCTCATGTCATTCAACATTGGTCAACCGCTTTCCCAGCAATGCCTCTTTAGACCGTATCAATCATGATCATAGAAAGCATGCCAAAGTAGTAGACGTTACAACCTCCATCTTATGACATAGTCAAAGGTAAATAAATGACACTTAATAAAATATGAGACTTACACAGTAAGAAAGAAGGAAACCATTTACTCACTTACTTATTTGATCGAATAAGCACATGTAATATGAAATACATGCTACAATGTTTTTTTCTTCCAAAAAAAAGCATATGTCTATATCAACACTATACAGATCTTAGTCTAGCCGTTCCTTAAGAGTCTAACCTGAGTTCCTCTATTTGCTTGCCACCAAGACATCATAAAGGATCTCGCATCTGGCTAACCACATGCTACATGAATTGTAGGGTACCCACGCAAGGTGCTCTTAATACAATAGACCTCATCTTATCTCCCACTAAGACGACATATTTTTGTGTCAACCATCTTATCCTCTTGGACAAGTACTTAGGGACACAATGTCTCATCTCCACTCACTACTCAAGCGCCAGAGCTGATCGTTCGTGTGAGTGAGCCGATCTAAGCCTGTTGACATAACTTGTGTGTATTCAGAAAACAATACGATAAAAACAAGAACTGAATAAAATCATATTGTATTAATATCCCAAAAGAAAGTTTACATCTCAATGTTAACTGAAACACAAATTACATTCACAATCTCTGCAGTTCTAGATTCCTAATATGAGCCATAAAAATATTTCTTGCTATAGGCTTTGTCAGGGGATCAGCAACCATGTGACCTGTAGAAAAGTGTTTCAAGACCACTTCCTTTTGCGCTATCATGTCTCATGGCTCCATTGTTGAGCAGAGAGACAATGGTTGATTTGCACTCATCTAAGTAACTGCCTCAATCAGCATCGCTGTAACCTCTCAGCTACAAATCTTATTCTTGATAGCGCAACACATAGTCTGCAATTCCCTTGAGATATCTCAGAATTCTCTTGATTGCTTTCTAGTAGGCCAGTCCAGGGTTAGATTGGAATCTACTCACCAAGCCAACTGCATAGCATATGTTTGGTTGAGTACACATCATTATGTACATCAGACTGCCCACAACATTAACATGCATAAGGGACACGAGTCATCTTTTTCATTTCTCTTTGAGTTTTAAAACACATCTCTTCGGACAAGCTCTCGCCTCTTGCAATAGGAGTGTCAATGGGTTTATATTCACTCATTTGAAAGCACTCGAGAACTTTTTTTATGTAAGTTTGTTGGAACAAACACATAAGTTTCTTTGATCGATCTCTGTAGATCTTAACTCCCAAAATGTATTTTGCCTCATCTATATCATTCATCTCAAAATTGAAGGATAACTACTCTTTTGTGGCAACTATCAACCTTTTATCATTTCCAGCCAATAGTTTGTCGTCAACATACAATGACAACATAATGAAACTCTTCTTAGACCTTTTGATAAAGACACAATGATCTTTCGTGATCATCATAAACCCATTCGAGTGAATGACTTGATAGAATTTGAGATACTATTGTCTAGATGATTACTTTAGGCCATATATAGATTATTTGTGCTTGCACGCCCTGTGCTCTTGACCTTTGACCACAAAGCCCGTTGGTTGATCTATATAGATCTCCTTATTTAGTTCTCCATTGCGAAATGTTGTCTTAACGTCCATTTGATAGAGTTCCAAATCCATATATGCTATTATAGCTAGAATCAGGTGAATTTAGGCAAATCTCACCACTGGTGAAAAATTTTCTTCATAGTCTATAGAGTATATCATTTTACCACTAAGCGAGCTTTGTACCTTTTTATTGATCCATTCGACTTGCACTTCACATTTAGAACCCATTTGTTCTCAATAGCCTTGTGCCTTGACAGTAGATCTACCAGATCACATACATGGTTACTCCTCATAGACTCTATCTCATCATGTAGTGCTTTAATCCACTCATCTTTAGTAGAAGACGAGAGAGCCTTATGAATTGTCCTAAGCTCATCATCATCTTGCGAAGTTACCATGAAAGCTTTCCCTTCAATCTCAAAACGACAACAGGGAACACTTTCACACGTGCTTCTAGGCGGTTGAGGTTGTTGTGGTTGATTTACAAGTGGTGTGCTCCCACTTTGAGACAAGTCACTCTGACAATTGTAGGAGCTTGAGGAATTTTTTGCTCATTCTCAACTAAACCTCTTGGAGCGCCTTCCTCTTAACCCATAATCTCATGGAGTTTCGAACTCCTACCAACCTCACCCTTACTTGGAAACTCATCCTTTATGAAATCCATATCTCGTGACTCAATCTCAGTAGCAGTTCCATCAGATTGTTCACCTATTAATACATACATTTTAGTGTTCTGCTTATCTTATAAAGATACACTCTTTCCTCTAGGGCCTAATTTCTCGTATTTATGAGAAACAATGTGAACAAAACCGTTGAACCCCATGATCGTAAGTTACTCAAATTGGGATTCTCGCCGGTCCATAATTCATATGGGGTGGAAGATACTGACTTAGAGGGCATTTGGTTAAAAATATAGGTAACAGTCAAAAGTGCATCCATCAAAATGAAATTGGTAGGTTTGCTTGTACCATCATTGATCTAACCATCTCAAAAAGTGTACAGTTAGTCTCACATTACTTAAGAATGACTATTATATTACATTGGCCTCCTATATAAAGGTTGGCCTAGGAGGCCAAGGCAATCCATTAACTTGAATTCAAGTTTTTAATAAATTGTATATATTTATATACAATATATAATTTATATAAATATAAAAATATTTTTTTTATTATATTTGCGAGGAGCGGAGTGGTGTGCTGGGTGGGGCCCCGTTGGGGTCAGCCCACCCCTGGCCGCTGCTATGGGTCCTTCATGCGGGGCGGGGACGGGGCGGATGGGGGCGGGGTAATGGGTGGCGGGCCCCCACTGCCCACCCTTAAGATATTCACGTTCGCGGTCAGTCCTAAGATTTTTTAAGCTCTTGTTTAACTGATTCTCAACCATTCTAAGATATCGCCTAAAGCACTTCAATGTTTCAGACTTATAGGAGATTAAGTAGACATGATCATAACGTGAAAAATTATCTATAGATGTGATGAAGTAGACACCTTCGTGTCTTGCCCTCACACTCATTAGACTACAAATGTCTGAGTGGACTAATTGCAATAGAAAAGATGTCATATTGACTTTTCTAAATGGTTTTCTCTTAACTTTTCCCATAAGACAATGTTCACATATGGGCGTTGTGACCTTAGTGAAATTTCTTATTAGGCATTCTCTAACTAACTTAGTCATTATTTCTTGCCTTATATGGCCAAGCCTAGTTTGTCATTTATATGAATCTAAATTATCATATGCAGAAAAAAAAAAAATCAATAGACTCATTTATACTTGAATAATCCAAATCCATGGTCATAAAACCGTCTGATAGAAAAGCACAACCAGAAAAAATATTGCCCAAATATAAGGAAACACCATTATTTTCCAATACAATCTGAAAACCAAGTCTTAATAAAGTAACTATAGAAAGTAAATTTCGTCATATCTCGGTAGCGTATAGCACATCGTGTAGAAATAGAGTGTGGCCACACCGCAAGTCTAACTTGTAGGTACCAAGTCCCAACACCTCCACACTAGCTCCATTCCCTACCTTGATATCACGACTCTTAGCTAGAATCCGGCGATGCTCTACAAAATTGACTCGATCTTGCGCTATGTGCTCGGTCGCTCCTAAATCAACAATCCACATAGGATAGGAATGAGCAACCATCACATGGCTGGTTAAAAAAAAATGCAAGAATAGTCAGAATGTACCTTCTTCGGCTCAATGCAATCACGAGCGAAGTGGACTTCCTTTCCGCAGTTGAAGCACTTTAACTTTAACTTTAACTTGTTCTTCTCGCACTCGTCTCTTTTGTTGTGCTGAGAAGTTTCTAACCTTTTCTTCACTTGTCCAGTAGCTACCCCTATCTTGGACTTTTTGCACTTAGGCCTAGATGCCTTGTGCTAACCAGACTCAACTATATCGGCTGAATGTTTGGGCTTAGTAACTCTAGGCGCTCAGCCTCAAGTTCCAAGTGACGCGAGACATCATCAAAGTCTTAGATGTTATCATTGTGCATCAGATTCTGGCTCATTGTCTCCCAAGAAGTTGGTAGTGAGCGTATCACTGCCTGTACTTATTGCTTATTAGTCAGGTTGTTTCCTGCAGTCTTAAGTTCGCAAATTATGATCGACATTGCCCTAAGATGCTGCTTCATCGTGTGGTCAGAGCACATCTTATAGGAGTCAAATCTTATAGTCAATTCATGCAACCTCGTGGTTGAAGTTCCCCCAAACTTCATCTTCAGTACTTGCCACATGTTCTGGGTAGTGTCATAGGTTTCGAACTCACACAGGAGATCATTGTGCATATTGCTTAACATGATAATGTGTGCACAACAATTCTTTTTGGCCCCAATATAGGCTTCATTATCTCTCCAGTGTTGGTCCGAGTCCCTTTATCGTGCTCATTAAGGGAGTGAGTTAAGGCCTCTAAGACCTCTTGCTCATCTAAGACATTTTGAATCTTGCAATGCCAGAAGTCATAATTCTCCCCATTCAATTTATCCCCCATGTTTAAATTGACAATATATTCTTGGATGTCATTACACACACACTTAAGAAATCTACCGCGTTCATCTAAGCTAGAAGAAAAATAATACAAACACGTCGCAAGATCGAAAATTCACTAGGCTTCATAATCATCTCTTTCGCCACAATGTCTAATTATTAATTTCTAATCCAATTTTTGCTCAAATTTAAAAAATTATATGGGAGATCAAATCCTCCTAAATCTCAACCATACTCCCACTATTTTAAGTAGTTATATAGCCTTATTGAAATGTAAAGACAGAACCTACTAAAACCGCAGTAATGTTGGGTCAGTCTACAAGGACAGCTACTCAGAATACAATAACCTGTTGGGTCAGTCTACAAAGATGGTTCTTTTAAGATCATTACAATCCACTTTTCTTGTTCTATCAGTGGATTTACAGTTCTTATTAGGGCCATTGTAGTCTTTTGGCTATATAGTGCATTTACAGTTCTTACTGAAGCCATAGTCCTTTGGCTATATAGTGCATTTACACTTCTTATTGGGGTCACTGTAATTCTTTCAGTTTATCATTTACACTGACAATATCAACTAGCCCAGTTTGTATTCGCAACTCATCTCAACTCATCTCACTACTATTCATTACTATTCATCAACTTTAACTCACAAATCTCACTACTATTCACAATACATTTTAACTCATCTCAACTCATTTTCGAATCCAAACGACAACTTAGTGAGAACTTTCTATCTTATCACTAAAAAAAAAAAAAAAAAGCTAATGTCTAAACATTCAAGCCTAATATATCACATTTAATCTAAAATATTAAATAAAATATCACATGAAATATAACATTATGGAATAATAAAAAACAGCATGTATCTAAACAAATAAATCATGCAAAAATAAATTATCTAAAAATAAATATATAATAAATACATTTATAAATCCCACCTAAACCAAGAAAAACTTGCAACTTAGTGGTGCGCACAGCACTTTTGGTTTTAGGAGTTAGTTCTGGGTTCAAAACTGTGTCACTTTTTGTTTTATTTCAGTGTACAAAAAAAAAAAGGGTTAATGAAAACACTGGGTCACGAAATTGGCCCAGCATTCCTTTTTTTTGTAAGAAAAATGGGCCGAAGGGCCAAGCCCATTTCAGATGACTCCTCATCTTCAACCTCAACTTAGGGCACTGTTCACATGAACAGTGCCATTTCACAGCATAGCACACAGACGCCGTCACAGCCGTTGCAGCCGCCGCAGCTCTGTATCTCACCACACCTGGGTGGCGCTGCACCATTAGTGGTGCGCGCAGCACCACCACGGTGTGCGTTGCACATGGGTGCGCGCTGCAACTTTCATGTGGTATCAGAGCATATAATTACAGATGATCTATTCTTTTGATTATGTCACAGAGAGAGAGAGAGAGAGAGAGTCACACTTCAGTTGCAGTTCAGATCTAGAAGATGGAAGTGAGGGGCGAAGCGTAGGGTTCTGTCTTGTGAAGTGGGAGCTGGGCCAATGGGCCGGACTTTTGTAATGGGTCATTTACATATTGTGTCTTGTTATCTGGTTTGGGTCTTTGTTATTTCAATAGTCATTTGTTTAACTTGCAGTCCAGTAGGTTGGTCAGCCCATTTATTAGTGTTTGTTACTGCGTTGTCATCTAGAAAAGGAATCTTGGTTGTTATAGTTCCTGTGTTTCCTCCTTTATATGGGCACAGTTGTACGTAATGTCCTTTATGCCAGATTTTATAAAAAAAATATATATAATTGGGTTGGTTTAATAAGCCTAGTTGAGCATAATTAATAAGGATACTTATTAATTTCTTTTTGGTTTTTTCCTCATAAATGAATTAATATTGAATTATACTTACTGGCCAAGAAATCAGCTCTCTCTCTCTCTCTCTCTCTCTCTCTCTCATTTAATTTCTTTTTATTTTTCTTCATCAATGCATTGCCAATACATATTAATTTGCTTTTACTACTATACCGGGAGTTACTTCCCGAATACCATTTTAACCTTTACTCAGACATCAAATGACTGTAAGAGCTCAATAGGAGTTGACTTATCTGAGCAGAATTGTTGTTAGCATGGCAGAAGAGCTTAAAGAGCATGGCTCTTATAAGGGATTAACTACGCCTCCTCAACCAAAAATCAGATCAGATTCTGATAATTCTTCTCAGGTTAGACAGTTTTCGGGCGCCGTGGAACCCATGAAGAAGGTTGATGTGCCTGTGAAAAAGGAGCCAAGAGAGACTGAGAAGGCTGAGAATGTTATGCATCTCATTTTTTGGGGACCCAAATAGTCATTTTCTATGCATGTCATGAGGTGCTTTTGAGCTATGACTTTCAACTATATATGCACTTTGAGTTAAATGTTTTTCCTTGTAGTTTGTTAGTAAAAGTGACTTAATTTTCCTTTTATTTCCCTATATTACACAAAAAAAAAAAAAAAAAAGATAGAGGAATGTTATGTATCAACCACTATTCACTCTCGCATCTAATACTTATAACTTTTTCATAGAGTGTGCAAGTATTTTTTATAAGGTATGAGTGTGTTTTTCAGAAAGCGTGGAGTGTGAGGTTGTGAATAGTAACTGATAGAAAGAATTTTTCGTTAAAAATTAGTGAAAACAACCGAGTAGAGGGGAACGACTTTAGAGCGTTACAGTGACTAGTAATAAGGAGAAGTCTTGCGTTGACACAGAAAATTTTGGGTAAGTCAATTTCTGTACAAGTATTTTGATAAATTCCTAGTGAAGAAAGTATAGGCGCGCGCACACACCCAGAGCTTAGCCACCTAGCATTATTTTTATTTGCCTCAGCATCTTGATTTATACGTTTGTGTACTGAAGAAAAAGCTTTTAAATATAGTGAACCAGAGCTTGATATTTCAAGCTTAGCAAGAGAGAACTGCCAATACTGAGTAAATGCTCTTTGTCCAAGAATATCTTTCATAAGTAGATGGTCGGAATTAGTGAACCACTTCACCTGCACTTAGATGGGCTTACCTGGAGATGTAGCTCAAGGAAAACATAAAAAAAAAAAAAAAAAAAAAAAAAAAAAAAAAAAACTTACTTAAAATTGTTATGAAAAATTATATTTATAAGCCGATGCGGAGAAGAAGAAATATGACTCTTATTTGTAAGTCGGAATTAATACTCAAATCTTTACGGCTCACCTCATAGCAAATCCAATGCGATTATGCAAAGGAAAATACTTTAGTCGTAAAGAGATTATATAAAAATAATTTTATAAATTAATATGATTTTATGTGATTTATCAAATTATAAAATTATTTTTATTGTAAAATAAATTTAACAAATTAGATAAAATTATATTATTTTATAAAATTATTTTTATATAATTCGTTTATGGAGGTAACAATATTCCAAGAAATATAGATATATTATTCATTCAAAGGACTTTTGTTGAACATCTTACATAATATCTCCAAAATATGTACAGGAGGCTGCATTAATTAATAGACTTAGAAAGAAGCAGCCACTGAAAACTGAGAGGTCAAAGCGACTTCGAAAATCAAGGTTAGAGGTCAATTGGGACCCCAACAGCCTAAGTACATCACAGTCCGAAAGGACTCCTCAGCCTTTTGAACAATCTTATTATCCTTGCTCGATCTTAAGCTTTAGCAGAGGCAATATCTGCACTGAAAGCAGTCCTGGATATTCTCACCTGCTTTGAAGTAGAAGAACAAGCAGAGCCCTCAAAAGATGTGATTCTTGGAGCTTGGTCTTCAATTTCTTGTTTCATTTGTGAACCTGCTTGGAAGGTTTCTTCCATACACATCTAAATTTAATGCTCTCCGAGAGAGAGAGAGAGAGAGAGAGAGAGGAGAGGTTGTCTACATATATAGAAGCCTGATCACTACTATGAAAGAATGGTGGCTTTGCATTGATGGTTCCTGGTCTCATAAAGTCATTAATCAGGAAGGAAAATTTTTTTGAGGACTTCTTGTACAAAACTTGAAAACGGATAGACCTATATATAAAGTTAATATATGGTACAATATTTGTTATTATTGTATAAAGTTTTTGGATAATTTCAAATATTTAATAAATATTGTATCCTTTCACTTAAAGTCAGTAAATTTGAATAAGAATTTAAGGAAATATTAATTAGTTTACCTCTGCTGGCAAAACTCTAACCATTCATTGGGCAAAATCTACTAATTATTACCTTCAGGTTTAATTTTCTGCAGCGTTTTGAATTACCGTGGCAATAGTGACGTGATTTTTAGGATCCGTTTAGATAATGAGATGAAATAAGATGAGATAAATTTAGATAGAAATTGAAAATTAAATAAAATATTATTTTTTAATATTATTATTGTTTTGAGATTTGAAAAAGTTGAATTATTTATATATTTTATGTGAAAATTTAAAAAAACTGTAATAATAAGATGAGATGAAACCGTTTCTGTATTCAAATCAGACCTAAGTCTACTTGCTTAGAGCCATTAATTAGCAATACTCACAAAAAATTAAAAGACATCTGAAGAGCCTTTTTTTTCAATATATAGTCATGATCTATCTAAAGAGTAAGTATTAATTTTTTTTTCCTCAATTTTGAGGAATTACATGAATTTTGTTATCATGAAAGACACGTTCTTAAATGATAATTTGTAGTTAATTACTCTCAAGAAATGTATGGAGTCACTCTCATATGCATGTCTCACACTTCATATTTTTAATTATTATAAACATTGGAACACTAGAAATAGGAAAATGATAAATGTCCCGCTGGGGGCTACCGCTAGTAACTCGTCACTAGCTCCCGCTCCCAATTTTTTTTTTTTAATTTTGTTTTACTTAATGATTAAGTATGTATTTTTTAATAATATTGTGATTTTTTTTTATTTTTTTAAAAAATACATATATGATAAAAAAAAAATATCCTAATACTAGCGGTGCGGTGGCTCCACTCCTAGAAATATAACTGCCTTGGTTGCAACATGCAGGTACGTTCTCCGATAGATCATAACACAATTTAGTCAGATGGATAAGAATGACACCTAAACCATACATGATTGCAAGTTGCAACAAGCCTTATCTGTTCTTCCACCCCCAACCAAAAACAATGAAGGTAAAAACGACAAATTAACCATTTTGCATCACCAAAACGATAGATGTTGATTCTGTCGTTTATGTACATGCATGCATAAAAACCAAAACTGCCCCAAATTTTTATTATTATTATGATTGAAATATAGACAAAGCTCAAGCACACAGAATATAAACATAACTCACTTGTCCAACATTTGATGAAAAGAAATAGCATTAGACTCATGTTTTCCATATTTATTTTGTGTGTAATTATTATTTTTATCTATTACACACAACAATTCAACTAAACTAATCACATAATAATACTTGGTCATTGGACATAGGGAGAGACAAAAACGAGTTTCTTTAAATAAATAAAATAAATAGAAATAGAAAATAAAATGCTATGACTATCGTTCGAACATCCCGCTCCCACTTTTCGCTTGACGTGGAATATCACGCTGTAAGCATTTAGAAATTAAAAAATAAGAAAAATACTAAAGCCACTGTTATAAGACACCAATTTTGAGTTCCGGTTGACGTGTACACGCCACAATGGCATTTCTTCATTTTTTTTTTTTTTTTTTCCCTTGCTTCCCGTCTGCACCCGCGTTTGACTTTCTCCTTCACAATTTCACTTCTCAACTCTGCACTTTTTTTTTTTCTTAATCCTCTGCACTTTCACTTTCAGTTTCACCCATTTCATTTTCTCCAAACCAGTGTCGACTGCACTCAAACCCCGACGCACAAGAGACCCATCTCCGACCGGCACAAGAGACCCATTTTCGGTGACGTTCGCTCTTCGTTCGGCCTCAAATCCAGGAAACAAAACCTCTGCATTTCGTCCCCTTCATGGTAGATTTCTCCATTTCCACATTTCATCTAAATTTCTTGATTTATTTCCTGGTCTAGAAATCAAGAAATGGGTGAGTTCTAGCAATGGTGGGGTAATTCGGTGGACCACTCTTGTTTATCACTGGTCTAGGTTTATCACGATAGATTTCTTGATTTATGGTTGTAATATTGTTCCCAACGACCTTGCATGCTAATCTCTGCTCGCGGCTAATTTTCTCAACGCAAAAGGAGGAGCGTCTGACAGTTACCTTTTCTGTGATTGTTCACCACGTTTCTTGACTATTCTGTAATTTATTTGGATATTCATACAAAAGTGATGAAAGTGCAGAGGATTAGGGGGGATAAAAACAAAAAAAAGAAGAAGAAGAAAGTAAAAGGGCAGAGGTGGCTGTAGCAGCGCCCATGATAAGGTTCAACATTTTTCGTAGAGGATTGCACAAAAGTTATGTCCAGTAACGTTAGAAAAGTCATTATAGTAATGCATATTTTGTACTTATTGTATGATTATTTTTAATTGATTATTTATAACACTCATTTAAGAAGATGTATTATCTAGATGATGTCACATCTTATATACAAAATAAATATTCTTAATAATAATTTTTATTTATATTTATTTGCCCTTGAGTTATATTTAAAAAAAAAAGATTTTTTCACAAAAGGAAATAGAAATAAAAAGAATTTGTGCAAATCTAAGACCTGTAATCTTCGTATAGTCTTTTTGAAAAAAATAAATTTTATAATAAAAAAATAAAATTTAATATTTTCATAGATATTGTACAAAGAAAAAGGTACTATGCAGTCCCAAACGAACCGCTCAAATGTACCGCTTGGTGAAAAAAAAACTTATTTTATTAACTTAGTGATTAAAAAAAAATATGAATAAAAAAATAAAAAGAAATTAAATATTAACTAACGATCAAGTAGAGAGGGGAGCAGAGTAGCCGGACTCATTGCACAAAACTTATAAGCCCGATAGTCATATTTTACGTTCCTCCAATATATAATATTTTATGTCGATTGAAAGAAAAAATATTTTCTGTTTTATTTTTTATCTTTTGCATTTCAACGGATTCGCAGACCGTAAGTCAACTGCGAAACCTCCAACATATGAGAAAAAAATAGCCTCAGCAGCATCACATATCCACGTGTCGAACTCTTACAGGCTCCTCCATGAAGTTTCAATTTCACACACACTGGATAAGCTTCCTTTCGGTCGACCTCATATCTCTCTCTCTCTCTCCCTCTCTCTCTCTCTCTCTCTCTGTTTTGCCGAGAAAATCTCCGTAAATGAGCCTCATTTTCCAGGAATATTACTAATTACAACTTTCCGCTTTCTCACTTTCTATACAATGGCATCTGTGTCTTCTCTGTCTTTCTCAGTACCGAGTCAATATCCCGAGCGAAGAGCAATCGTATCGTCGACTCGTACTTTGCCAACGAATTTTGAAGGGTTCCGGTTGCGTACAAGCTTGTCATGTCACTGTGGGGGCATTCGAGCCTCGGTTTCATCTCGTCTGGCTATTCATTGCATGTCCACTTCCATAGGTGATTTTCTCTGCATTGTTTGATTGCTGAGAAAATGAGCATAACTTATAGAAATTTAATTATTTTTTAATCTCCAGTTAGTGAGGTAACTTGATTTCCACTTTCTCCGATTAAGTTAGTTTTAAAGAAATAGCTTGATGTGTTTGCCATTGCGAAGCTATAGGGTTTTCTGTGTTCTTTTGTATTTTGGTGTGTTATTTTGATTGGAATCACTGGATTGGATATGCATATGGTTTGAGATAACTCAAGCTTGTTGTTAAAATTAACCATCTTCAAAAGGCATACGTGTGGGAAAAATAAGAATTTTGAAATTAATTTGAGGCAGAAGACTCATCATATCTGAACTGTATTTCTTTCTAATGTTTCCGCAAAAACTTATGTCGAGGTCATGTTATTGTTTCAGTTGGATACCTCGTTAAACTGGTTAATTTTAGTGCCCGGAGAGACTGCCAAGAAGATATGTGGAGAGCAGTGAAGGAGGATTGTGAATTTGTTATTGCTGGTTATATTGACATTGTTATTTTTTCTTTTGTGTTTTGTTTTGAATTACTGGTTGTATTAAAATGGAAATTATCAAGATTTCAAATTTATTCAATGCCCTAACTAATCTTATGAAGGATAATCTTGCATCTTTATCCAATGGGAGTTTAAGCTTCTTTGCTTTCCTTATGTTGGAAATTTTTTCAAATTTATTCAATGCCCTAACTAATCTTATGAAATATAATCTTGCATCTCTATCCAATGGGAATTTAAGCTTCTTTGCTTTTCTTTTGTTGGAAAAATTTTCAAAGGTATGGATTTTTCTTCATCAATCTTTCAGATAACTCTTTCTTTTTCTTTTTCTTTTTGTGGGAAAATGATTTGGGTTGATGTTTCTTTAGCCATTTGGCTTCTCATTAAGTGATCATATGTTTTTCAAAATAATGTTTCTACTTCAAAAAAATGATGACCATAGCCATGTGACTTTATTTATTTATTTTTATCCCTTTTCAATTCTTTAAGCCACCCTTCCATTGATTTAAAAATAAACTTGATGAGATAGTCTTTTTACAATGGCATGCTGAATTCTTCAGGATTTCTCATTTCCAATAGTAATGCTTGAATAGGATCAGAGGTTTTGTATCCCATATGATTAATGTTTTCTGCTTCAGATTATTTTATCATTCCTAGCCAGAAGAAGAAGAAGAAGAAGAAGAACAAAAGATCCTTAATATCTTTCCTTGTCATGATTTTATTTTACATGCTTTGCAGAATTGCCCACTGTATCTGAGACGAAGTTGAATTTCCTCAAGTCATATAAGCGGCCTATTCCCACTGTCTACAACAATGTTATCCAGGAGCTGATTGTCCAGCAACATTTGATGAAGTACAAGAGAACATACCGTTATGACCCTGTGTTTGCCCTTGGTTTTGTTACTGTGTATGATCAACTCATGGATGGATACCCTAGTGATGAGGATCGAGATGCCATCTTCCAAGCATACATAAAGGCACTGAAGGAGGACCCAGAACAATATAGGTTTAACTAAATTATTTCTTATCTTCCTGTACTGCCTCCTTTCATTTCAGTACTTTCATTTTTATGTTTTGATGGGATGATACCACATTGTTCCTTATTACAACATGAGCATTGGGATATTGGTGATCATTTATGCTGGGAAGATTGTTTTATTGTAACTTGCTAATTTTTCACCATGTATGGCAATTAAGAGAAATCCAGCTAAGCTAGATAAGTGGCACAAAAAGAATACTGTATATGTATAAAGCTCTAAAAAAGGGATAAAAGGTAAGCTGAGTGAATATAAACCTGCACGAAAATATGGGATGGATTCTTATAAAAGTTAGAGGTTTCTTCCACTGAAAAGAAACTGTCCTAATTATATGACTATCATCAATTACCTCTTCAGTAGACTGATTGTGGAAGGGAAGCAATCAATCTTTGGACTCTTGAGCATATTTTTCAATAAGTACTTGACACATGTACTTAAAGAACATTTGCACCGTATTTTGTAAAGCTCTTTTCAATTTTAAAGAGAAGCATTAGTAATTTAACATTGATTAATTTCCTGATACACACCACAGAATTGATGCACAAAAACTGGAAGAGTGGGCTCGGGCTCAAACTGCTAGTTCATTAGTTGAGTTTGCATCCAGAGAAGGTGAAGTTGAGGGGATATTAAAGGACATTGCAGAAAGAGCCGGGGGTAAGGGGAGTTTCAGCTACAGCCGTTTCTTTGCTGTTGGGCTCTTTCGTCTTCTTGAGTTGGCAAATGCAACTGAACCCACAATTTTAGAAAAGGTTAGACCATTAACCTAACCCTTCTATTTTAAGCACATTTTTCTATGGGATGATTTTTGAAGCATAATATGGGGTTCTTCTGTGTCTGCTTTCTACCCATAATGATGAATTTACTGGTGGATTTATAGTAAGTCAATCAACTTTCTTGCTCTTGAAGAGATTATGAGAAAATTAGAATAGACGTGTGTTTGGAGATTTGTAATTTAAAATATGCTCTAAAGTACTGGTTCATCAAGTGGAAAGAACTTTCACTTGTACCATTTTGGGGTAAGCATATTCATATGTATAGGTAGGGGTGTAATCCGGTCGGTCTGGACCAGAGAAACCGACTGGACCGACCAGTTCGGTCCGGACCGGACCGGACCGACCGGACAGAAAAAATGCATGGTCCAGTCCGGTCCAATAAATAGAGAAATTTCGGTCTTCGGTCCGGTCCCGGGGTGGAGATTTCTAGGACCGGACCGGACCGACAGAATTAAAAAAAAAATTATATATATTATTTATATAATAATTGTACAATTAACAATATAAAATTTTAAATATGTTATTAATACTTGTTAATATTCTATAAATTTAACAATATTTTATATATACCTTCATCTAACCTATCATTATTAACAATATAAAATTTTAAATGTGTTATTAACACTTGTTAATGTTGTATGTAACTTAGGTGTCAAACGTGAAAACTCTCTCTATACGTAAGGAAAACTCTCTCATACATAAAACCCTAAGGAAGCCGCCGCCACCCTTGCTGGCGAGTGAACCTCTCACCGTCGTCACAGACAAAGCTGACGGGCCCCGGCGACTTACCTGAGGGCCGTCCGGCGTTCGGTCCAGAGGAAAGAGAAAACAATACGAAGCGCGAAAACCCTAAGGAACCAGATCTGCCGCCACCCACCCTTCGCTGGCGAGACACACCGCACCTTCGGCACAGATAAAGCCGACGGACCTCGGCGACTTCGCTGAGGGCCGTCTGGCGTCGGTTCAACCTTCGGCGTCTTAGATTTGCCTCTTAGAGTACTTCGGCGATACTCCCAAAGGCTTCATTTGGTCGTGCCGTCGACCCTGAAGGCTCCGGCGAGTGCTCCGGCATCTTCTGTGAGCACAATTTGCAGCTGGAAACAACTCTGCAGTGCTTGCAGTGAGCACGACCTAGAGTCCACAACTTCGCAGTGCTTCTCTGAGATGATGAATGGTTGTTGAAGAATGGGAGTGGGTCAGTATGGGTTCTTCTATGGAGTTGGCCATAGAATCTAAATCCTTTACATTGGTAAAGGAGGGGAGCATGTTGGCCATTACTGAAAGGAGTCGAAGGGTGATATCTAAGTTGGTTCTGGGTTCGACAACAGTGCAGTGGCTGGCCAAGGCTATAGAAGCGTGTACTAAGGATAAGAAACAAGATTTTTTCTCCACTGTCTGGGAAGGTCGACGCAGTTTCACAGTGCATTGCTGCTCGAATGCTCGCGGACGGTATATGGCGGTGGAGGAGTATGGTGGTGGGGGAGGAGGAGGAATTTTATTTTCATTCCTGAAGAAGGGGCAGTGGTTGGAGAAGGATGGGGGAAGTTCTGCGTCATTTTTCCTTCGGCAAGAGAGGGAGTGACGGCTTGGAAGGACAAGGTGGTGTGGCAGGGAGGGAGAACATGGAGAAAGACCCAAGTACATCCTCTGTGGCGAGGCAATCCTATGCGGCAACTCTAAAGACGGGACATGCTTCGGGGGTTCAGAGTGTGGGGGGTCTGTCATTCACGCCTCAAGACCAGTTTGTCGAGATGCACAATTCTCTAAAGGAGATGGAAACCCAACTTGTCGAGTTGAAGACAACGATAACTTTCTTGTCTACGAAAATAGATCGCTTTCAACTGGAGGCAACAGGGTGGTAAGAAACATGATAGGCCCGAATCCTTTGAAAGGAAAACGAAAGATCGGATTTGGCCCTGTCCCTATAACCAGATTCAGGAGAGTATGGCAAGTCAAAAGGAAATCTAGGTTATTTGAAATGGGGTCTACATCGGGTATTGGCGTAGAGACATCAGTAATGGAATGTCATTTACCTCGTGTAACACAGGATAGATCGATAGTCGGTATTACAAGGGTCCCTGAAGAAACTATGGCTCCCTCGTCAGAGTTGAAGGAAAAAGGTGTACTGCCGAGGTCTGAAGGAGATGTAGGATCCTCTATCACCCCAGAGGTAAAGGGACTTGTTGCACCCCAGAATTTCCAATGGGGACTCCGATACCATTGGAGAGAACCAATGGAGTTACTGGAGAACCAATGGGTTTGGCATTGGTGCCTTGTGTAGAGGAATGTCTAGAGTCGGGAGTGCAGGTTGATGGGGATATTGTGGCTCCCCTAGTCTCTCTTCCTCCAATAGCTGATTGGATTCTGCCTAAAGTTAACGAGATTCAGCAGTTTGTGGGAATTTCACATGGAGGATGTGAAGACCAATTTAACGAACGAATTACTGCGATCGAGGTAAGCCGCACACTTGAAACCAAATCAAGCTTCAAGAAAAGCAGGGAGTTATAGCGTCTCTTTTCGACAATCAACTAAGACGCTAAGGGTGGTAGTTCAACTAGAGGGAAGTCTAAAGAGAGGGTATTGTGAATACGGGGAATCAAGGTGTTGGGGTTGGTGTTCGGGTAGAGTTTTAGTTATACGGGAAACAAGGATTGGGGTCGGGTCTGATGTACTTTGGGTTGGTTTTTTTATGGGCTTTTTGGGGAATTAGGGGCTTGTTGGGTCATTTTGGGCAATATGTTTTCTTGTATACATTCAGTGTACTTGGTTTCTCCTTTTGATATATACAATATTTTTACTTATAAAAAAAAATAATATCACTTAGTTAATTATATAGTAATTATATAAACTAATAATGTAATTTTCATCTAATTTATTATCATTGACCATATAAAATATTTTTTTATTGAGTTTGTTACATACTTCACATTAATAAATCACTTAATTTAATTTAGTATTTTTAATAAATTTTTTTTATTAATTGATTTAAAAAAAAAAAAAAAATTAGGCCGGACCGATTGGACGGGACCATCGGTCCGGTCCGGTCCGGTCCCTATGGCTATTCGGTCCGGTCCGGCAATGGACCGAAAATATTCGGTCCATTGCCGGACCGGACCGGACTGACCGGATTACACCCCTATGTATAGGGCTGACGAACATATTTGGCCTCACTCTTGTACTGTTTACAAGTCAGACATTTTCTGGCAATGCACCTGCTCAAGTTCATTACTAAATATCTATGGATCTGATTTGTGTATATTTTTTTAAATGGCGGAAAGTTCAGATGAAAATGAGAGGTAAATCTCGACACAGAATCACACAATGACCTATTTGATTTTAAATTCTGTTGTACTTGAAAAAAAATTGTTAGCAACAAAGTTTAGTGTGGAGCTGATGTATAATTGTTTACGACTAATGGTTTGACAATATCTCTCATTGCTTTCTAACAGCTCTGTGCGTCCTTGAATGTTAACAAAAGAAGTGTGGATCGGGACCTTGATGTATATCGCAATCTGCTTTCCAAGTTGGTTCAGGCAAAAGAGCTGCTAAAGGAATACATGGATAGGTAAAAACATATACTAAACTAGAATCTGTATTTTGTTTTAGTACCTTTTCATTTCGTGCTACCATATCATCTTCCTGGACTGGCACGTCGTCTAGTTCATGAGCGTGAAAATTATATTTAAGTCGACTGGAAAAGGTCTGCTATACTATAAGTTTTCAAGACATGAAGATTGAACAGTCTTCTGCATAACCTTACACAAAGGATCAGAATTTCCAAACCGTAGCATGGTGGAAAGGAAGTTAAATCCTGTGGGCATGAGACTCATCAAGTTTCTAAACGCGTACACAATCCTTCTTATTAAGTTTGCATGAGTCCACAAGTTAGGTTCGAACTTCAATTCCCTGTATTATGATGGACCTTTTTCCAGAGTGCAAACTCTAGTTGTATTGGAAAAATTCTGCATCACTTTTTTTTTTCCTGTTTTATTCTTTTGTTTTGTTCCATTTTGCTCTTATGTCACTTGGCCTTCCTTGAGATGGCAAAGGGTTGAACTGGGGTGGGGTTGGGTAGGTCCTTCGGACATACCAATCGATAATAGAAGATTTACTTTATGTGGTTTTACTATACCTGTAATCATTTTACTTTGTATTTGGTGAAATAAACCATAGTATTCTTCTTCAATGAACTTGGCTTTCAGGGAGAAGAAAAAACGAGAGGAACGAGCAGGAGTGCAGAAGGCTAGTGAGGCTATCACAAAATGTTTGGGGGAGTACCAGCATGCTGGCCTGTAGAATTTTTTTCCAGTGGTTCCTCCGATTGCTCATCGCCCTCTGACCTCTGTGAATCTTCAAACCCCTAATTTGTTTTAAGTGGTTTTGAGATAGAGTTGAAGTTTTTACACTTAAAGGCACCCTTTTAGCAGCTGGTTATTTTTCATTTATGGTGTCGTTCGGAATGATCTTCCATTGACGATGTCCACATATATATTTCCCAGAAAATAAAAGAAAAATCTGCAATGTATTTCAAAATTCATAACTGTAATACTCGAAATGCATAGAAATCGGTATTCTCAATGGTAAATCCAGTTTTCTTAGATATTCTCTCTCGCTCTCTCAACTTTTGTTTTCTCTCTCTCCCCTTAGATGTTCATACTTCATAGCCCTTGTTTATTTTATGTATAGAATAGAAATTCTTAAGAATGCTATACCAAACAAGTCTTATGAGAGAGTCCCCTGAGTGCCAAAGGCGACATGTCTGAAGTCATGAATAAGTGCAACAAGATGACATCTGAACATCTTGAACCTTCGAGTTATCGGTGCATTTGCAATCAATCTGTTTGCTCAACTTCCATTTCAATTGACTCGAGTGTGATGTCCCTCTCAAGACTCAATGGGCTCCCCCCTATATTTCTATTGCGTTGGATACTCCATTAATCATTGATTTATCAATTGAAACCACCTTAGATTACCCTCTCTAACCCTTTTTTATTTGATTTTTTTTAAAAAGAGATTGTTTTATCAACTACCTTATTTTCATAAAGCTTCGCTGCAGTAGTAGTTGTTTCTATTGTAACATGTCCTATTGGATTGATAGTGTTTTCTCTCACTCTAATAATTGGGAGGATGAGTTACCTCTGCATGAAAATCTGCAACTTTTATGAATAGAATGTTAGAATTTACAGGTACGCCTTTGACAAATTTTACCTGAGTGTGGAAGTGGATCCGCTACATATAATAAATTAAACTTATGTCAACATCTAAATTGTTATGTGTGAATAGTAATTATTAATTTCCCTTCCGAAATTATAGTTTGAGTTTGAGACTACGACCAGGGGCCAACCACAATTATAAGTTTGGAGGGACTCAATTTTTAGGTCTAGAATAAATAGTTGAATTAACAATTTTTAGAAACACATTTAACAAATTGATAAAAAAAAAAACTTGGTGCAAAATAAGAAAGAAAGAAAAAACTAAATTTTAAACTTGCATTCTTCCATGATTACTGATAATTTTACATTTAAGCTTTTCATATGTTGCAATTATGAGAAGAAGTTGAACTATGGAAATGATCTATATAGGAATTGTAATAAGGAGTAATATATGTAAACTATAAACTGAATTTTGTATTTTGCTAATTAATGTATAGCAATAACATCATATATTTAAAAGTTGTTAAGTAGCGCAATTGCATACTACGTAGCCAGCTATCCAATGAACATGAGATTTTTTGTTAAATATGTTTCATCCAGATAATTATAAATTCACAGACTTTAAAAGAGAAATATTCTAATATTCTAATTAATTTCTTGAAATAAAACAGAAAAATAAAAAGTAGTTACCATAAAATTTTAAATGAGACCAAATTCTAATTTGATGATATATAAGAAAAATCTATTATAAAATTGACAATTTACCCGTAAAACTGGCCATTTAAGATATTGGTCAGTGCTGTTTATGAATTCTTGACAAGAACAAAAGTACAAAAAAAGTAAGAGAGACATACAAATTAGATACAAGATTATATATAATATATATTAAAACTTTTTTTACGGGCGAAGGCCTCCCTTGACTTCGTTGACTAATTTTAGAGTAAAAATTATTATTTCATTAAATGAAAGTTTAATGAAAAAGAAATATTTTAGTTACAAAATAATTATATAAAAATAATTTTATAAAGTGACGTAACTTGATGTAATTTATCAGATTGTAAAATTATTTTTATTATAAAATAGATCTACCGGATTAGATGAAGCCACGTCAATTTATAGGATTGTTTTTATGTAATTCTTCTGTGGACGTAATAAGACGAAGGAAATAAGTGAACGAGGAGAAAAGATTAAGAACAGAAAATGCAGAAGGAGACCATTCTGAATTGTAGCTTTATGGCGAAACACTTGTTTTTCTGAAGTCATACCGAGACATGTTTGTGTTTGTGTTTGTCATGATATATTTGGTCAGAGAGTACATGCATCCATGGATACACACATAGATCTCCCTTTTATAACCTTAAACACGGACATAAGCTCTTGAAAAAAAAAAAAGAAAAAAAAAGAGGAGTAAAAACACAAGAACCGAACGGTGTAAAATCAGGTTTAATCCAAGCATTTTTTATGATTAGATGAGAATTTGAGTGGGAGGAGGAGGAATTGGGTTCAAACAATGGGAGTGCAGGGATTCGGTGGTCAAAATCTGCCAAACATGGTGTAAAAAACATGATCAAGAAAAATTCTCAGCATGTTGATAATTGTTGTTAGAAGATAATAGACAAAAAGTAAAAAATCACCTGACTAAAAACATCGGTTTTCATACCCATTAAACTTATATGTATACATACATAGGGTATCGACTATGGATCTTGCCTCTGTTTGTGATGGCCCCATGGAGAAGTAAGGAGAAGTATGGAGGGGTCTAAGGTTCACAGAAGAGTAAGGACGATAGAGGACAAAGACAACTGAAGACTTCGGGAGTCAAGCGTTGGGAATATAGTTGAGTTGAGAAGCCTGTTCCAAAACGCAGCGTTCGACCTGGGTTGAAGCAGCAAAACGTACAGCAGCAGTAAGGAGCAACGCGTCGTTTCATGAGGATGTCAGCATATTTCAATGTTCCAAAGTGCACCGTTTTGTCCATTATTTCCTTTTTTATGTTCTAGAACCTTGTAAGGACTTTCTTGCTTTATTTCTGTTAGAGTCAGGATAGGTGTCCATATGTTATTGCTTTGAGAAGTACTCTTCGTGAGTATGAGGAAATTCACAGAAACATCATGGGAACAATTATCACAAAATTGAATAGAAGCTTTTGGGAGGTTAAGGGGCCCTCGAAGAACCCTATATCATTCTTGTCTTATCCTTTATCGTCACAAACATTTACACAAACAGAGTACCTACATTCATTGCTACATTCCAGATTTATCCCATCCTGCGTTTAACAGCCATTACATTCCCAGATTTAACAGAGTCATTACACTGTTTTCTTCCAAAGCAGAGCCACCCTGTCTGTTCCACTGATGAGAAGAAAATTTGCAACTCCTTGCGTTTTTTTTCACTTGGAAATTTTGCAAGAAACCACTCATGCGTAGTAGTTGGCTTCTCCACAGAAATGCGTGTTTGTACTGACTTCACAAAATGCATTCCTCTTTCTTGTAGCCTGATTTTCTCATAGTCTAAGCAGTTTTGCAAATGAAATTGACATCTATGAAAAGATGTTAACATGAATCGTATCAAGTGACTTAGTTGAAGCATAAAACAAGAAAATCATCTTAACTTGAGCTGTACGTGCACGGATCATTATGTTTCGATAACAAAAAACGAAAAAAAGGTTAGGAAGAACCGAAATCGAGAGAGAGAGCGAGACAGAGAGAACTCACCCACAATCCATTCTCATTTGAAAAGAATAACACCAATCCACATTTGTTAATCACTCCACTATGTATAAACATAGTTACAACTGCATCAAGGGAGATTGCACGCTTTTATTACTTTATTACAAAGGCATAAGATAACCATATGAATTGAGCACTTCTTAAAGGAATTGTCCCCTCAACCAACAACCCTCCTGGCCCTCAAATTGTGAATGCTGTTCCACTTGACATCAAATTTGTAATGAAGCCATCATAGAAGAGCTAGAACTTGAAACCATACTGGAACTCCAAGACTCGACAAAATGCTGACTGCAGAAAGGGCACGATTGATGATTGAAGCCATTGGTGAAGAAATTGGAAGGTTTTAGCTTAGATGGGAAATATCAACCCCGTCGGGGATCTTGAATGTGTCTGCAGCACCAAACTTCTTGAACGCCTCCTCGTCTTCTGTAGGGTCCTCTTCATTGCTATCATCTTCTTCCTCAGCATCATCATGGCTAGGTGTTGTGGGATCATGGACGCTTCTAGACCTACAATTCTCAGTTGCAAGCATATTCACTTGGCCAAGGTGAGAGATTTCTACCACGACAGTATCATCATCAACTGGGAGGGGTTGCTTCCAGGGTTCCCCATCAATCCTCATGAACGTATGATCACTTGCCCCTTTGTGGAACTCAAAGCGGATTCGGTGTGCCTACGGCCAAAATAAAGCCAAAGAAATCAGTGGTATGCTCAGATCATTCAGTGGGTATTGAGAATTGAGTCATCCAATATAAAATGTCAAATGGTGCTCAGCAAAGTCATTCAACTGTAAAAATCAAATTTGTAACTAGATGTACCCTTTCCCTCCTAAGAGGTCATATATTTGGATATATTTGGCTGACATCAGCAAAGATATCTTCTAAGGAAGCCATTTTCCCGAGGACCAAGATAAAACAGGTCAATTCCTAACCAAATAGCATCCCTACAATAACTAAGTTGAGAAGGACGTCAGATCATGGTTCAATCCAATTTAGAAATGCAAGCAGTGTTTACCTACCCACCAATGAAAAGATTAAAAAGAAAAAAGGGACAGAAAAATCAGGAGTTCATCTCAGTATTATGATATAGCATATATCACAACTCTTAAAGGATTTGGACCTCTAACCGGACCATCAAGATTGTGATCCTCTTAGCCATGAGGCTTATCCCATATGCTGCCAAATATATGTATATATGTGTATATATATGGCATATATGTGTGTGTGTACCGATAATGAATTTATCCAAAATCACACGATTTCTAGGGTCTAATTCTTTTGTGAGATTTGTCTTTGCATTTTCTAGAAAACTACAAATATATATATATATATATATATACACAAGTGTGTGTGTGCGCGCCGCACGTGCGCATATGTAACAGGCTAACCCTTAATTTTTTTATTTCTCACCTGAGCAAGACGAGTCCCGTGTCCTTTTGGAGCAAGCAAAACAAGCCCATGCCAAGCATCTCTAAACCCAACAATCTCCAGAAGGCCATCATCAACAAATGGAGGAGTTAAATCCCTCTGCAAGTCATATTGTGTCAGGATATTTTTATTAGATCTACATAAGCAGAATCAACTTGCATGAAACTAATCAAGATCAACACAAAATTTGGGACTGGGGCGGGGGAAGAAAAGACAAGCCAAGTTTGGGAGCGACATCATGCTTTTTCTTCGGATTTGGTGTTCCCCAAGGATTTAGTCCACCAGAGAAGCTAGGCAAGTTCAGACAAACTATAGACCTGATGCTGTATTTAAAATGGAAAGGAAAAAAAAAAAAAGTCAGTAGAAGCAAAGGGACTTTTAATTAGGGAAGTTTATAATTAATCCACAAAACTACCATCACTTTTGCAATTTGACCACCAAATTACTAATTTTAGCACTTTTGTACCCCAATTTGAAACTTCATTTGCAATGTATACCTTGTATACTTTCTTAAGGCTCGAAATAACCAATTGCCCTCATCAAAAGAAAATATAATAAAATAACTTGGGCAATTTTGTCATTTCAGAATAAAAATGCCGGGATATCTTACAACTTAACTTTTGAATTCGGATGCTATGTGCCAAAATTGGTAGTTCGAAAACCATATAGAAGGGGCTGTAGTTCAAGGGTTTTAGTGTAATTTACCCTAAAAACTCAAATAGAACACCAGAGAAAACTTATAAAGTGCACGTTCTTGGTTTGATAGCACATTAATCATCTAACGATCAGAGCAGCAGTAACAGAAAATAATCACTCTTGCAATCTTCGAGCAACCAAGAAATTAAGAGATTATTTACTGGAGAGTTACCCGTAAAGGATGTTGTAATATAAATTAATGACACTCAGTGACTAACGAGCCTAACACCTTTTACCTGAAAAACTAAAAAGAACAGAACTTTTCAAAACAATAGGATCCTATATTGAAGCAAATGTTAGCAGCAAACAGATGATGAGAAGCAATCATGCGTCCTAGATAAACAGATGCATGTCAGGTACATGATAATAAAAATAATAAGGAATTCCTCGCACCAGACACCTTATTGTAAGTGCAAACAGCACAGGATGTAAAGGCCTGCTTTATATGTTCTTTTTAAATTCTACAATTAAGACTAGAGAGGATATTGTCACCTGCAAGATAACTTCCTACATCTATGGACTATTAAAAAATCAGATAGAATTGAAATCCATGTTATTTCCCATTAAATATAGTAGCTAAACTTGCATTAAATCTCACAAAATCCAATGGAGGGCAGCCCAATGTAGTAGATACACCAGACACCTTATTGTAAGTGCAAACAACACAGGATGCATTGACCTTATACATATCAACAATATGCTATCCAAATGGTCCATAATTAGATGCAACATGAAACCTGGAAAAAGCAAACTAAATTAAATTATGGTATAAAATACACAGAATATTTTACCTGTTAGGTATATGGAGTTCTTGCCACTGACCCTTCTTTGGCAGGATGAGTACTTTTGCAAGGTGAGCCACACTCCTTTATTTAAAAAATATATCAGTTAATCTACTATATTTATATATTTTATACTATGTAATCTAGTATCTTTATGAGTGAAGATAATCAATTCGGTAGTTGCTGTTCTAGGATCCAACCAAGAATATGGACAAAAATGAAGACAATGAAACAAATTCCTCTGCATGATTATGCGATCAACTTTAAAGTGACTCACTAAAACTCTGCCTTTGCATGTCTGTTGGTAACCGGTGATTCATCAAAGCAAACAAATATAGTACTACGATGACAATGATGATGAGGATTTGTGGTACCCCATTGCGAATGGTGAATATAGGTGATGTATGGGATCCCGTATTGCTTGGGTGGCAAAAGTTCTTGCTCTTAGTGATTCCAATGGGGCTCAAGTTGTACCATTAGCTATTCCTTTTAGAGTGTAGGCCTAGATGTGGATTGGACTTTTCTTGAGCCGTCAGAGGATTACATTACAAGAACTAGGAGAGTACATGGGAACTCCACCAGAGCATAATCATGATGCGGACACTTATCAAGGTACAAACCAGAGAGCAGAAAATTTTACAGTAACATATGGCATCTGCTTATATATTATTTAATAAAATAAAGAAAAGATAAAGCAGTATTGAAATATAAAACTTATTCTTCTTTTTCATGAAATATAGAATAGACGTCCATTATTTCCAGAGCAGTAGCTATTGCTACCATAGTATTTTCTCAAGTGACATTGTTGAACACAAAACGGTTTTGAGTAAATCCGATTCAATATATTTGTTAAAAACACATACTTAAATAAAATATCAAATTTATTTATGTTATGTCTGACAATGCAGAAAACACCCAAGTAAGCTTCGATCCATGCCAAAACTCATACTATGAGTTAAGAGTTTGTTTAGATTTCCGAAAATTTAAAGGGCATGACTGCATGTACTGAAATGTAACTCAAGAGTCAGAATGAGGTTATTGTAAATGAAATACTACTACAAAAAATTTTCTCTGCATACAAACCCTATTTCCGATGATGTTTGTTGGGTTTCAACGGTGAGATTATGTTTGAGTTTTGAGTTATTAGGTGAGAATAATGTGATTAAGGGGTTCCTGAAACACTTAGTGATAGAATCAAAAGTTTTTGCTTTGTCGAAGGATGGAAATTCCATGCTTATTATTGAGAGGAGTTGGAGGGCAGTGAAAGAGATGAGGCTGGGGGTGTCCATGGTGTAATGGTTCGCCAAAATACTGGAGGACTGTCAGAAGGGTGAAAAAAGGATTTTTACACCACCTCAAGAGAGGGTACCAGAAGCTTCATTGCGTAGAGGTGTTCAAATGCCTACGGTAGCTGCATTGATTTAGTGGAGTACAGTGGTGGTGGCAAATGCAGCTTTATTTTCATACCAGAAGAGGTGGACAATAAAGGCTAGAAGAGAATGGCGGATGCATTGAGGGATGTCGTAAAAGAGAGAGGACATGTGACTCACAATAGAGGAGGTGTATTTCTAAGGCCGTTGGTGGTGGTGAATCAACCACAAAATCGTTTGTATAGGGAGGCCTTGGTGCAGAAGACGGCGCCGGTGCAGTCTCGAGAGTAGAATAGGGGTAAAGAGGTCGGCATTTTGGCAGCTCAGAGAGGAGCCACTGCAAGACACAATAACGGTTATGGGACCGGAAAGGCTCCTCATACTTCTGGTACAACAAGTGCTTGGTGGAAAGGTGGAGGTGGGAGGCTCGCTGTCGGTCTGGTAGAGGATGGCATGCACAATAAACTTCTGGACGTGAAATCGAAATTGATGGCACTGAAAAAGAAAGTAGACTCCTTAATATGGTGTGTTGAGGAGAAACATTTTATGGGCTTAGGCTATGCGGTACGTGGACTTGGCAACCTTCTTAATGTATGGGGCCTCAGTTTAGTAGTTTGGTAGCTGAAGTTGTCTGGGCAAGTAGCAAATCCTATGGGCCGTTCCACTAGGCTTCGGCCTGTGGGGCAAAACAAAGGAAAGGCTAAGGTTGGGACCCAACCCGTGTGGAGAATCAACGAGGGTGGCAATGTCGGGCCTTCTACCGACAGGAGTCAGTCAACCTCGTTAAAGAAGGTGCCGATTGAATTGCAACCAGCCGAGGAACCTTCGATGGTGGCCCAGACGGTGAACACAATAGCAGCGGGGTCGACAACAGCGGAGCCATATATGGCTCTCAACATTACCTCACTGTCGGACATTGGATCTTTGGCACAGACAGACAAGTTCGATGGGTAGCAAGGAACAATATTCTCTTGAGTCTTAGGTGATTTCGTCTCCAGCAAAGGTTCTTTAGCAAGCAGATGTGGCCTGAGAGTTGTGTACAGAGTTTGGAGTGACGAGGGTGTTGATGGAGGGCCCTTAAGGTTGCTAGTACCTTCGTACGATGTTTCTGAGTGGGATTTAGGCCTCTCTTTGCTAAGGAGGAGATGGGAGTGCCGATGGGGTCACAGTGGGCAACTAGGGACGAGATAAAGGAGCCCATACCCCTAAACTGTCTGCTACCATGTTAGCTCGGTGCCTCTGACTGGGTTCTACATAAGGTGATGGAAATTCAACACTGTGTGGGGATTGAATGTGAGGGTCTTGAGGAATAGTTCATGGCTTTGCTTACTGCCATTGAAGAATCCAAAAAATCAAGAATCCAAAAAACAAAGGAAGTTAAGAGATTAAGGAGATGTTTGGAAGTAATTCTCATCACATCCCATCTCATTTATTCAATCTCATTCATTGTTCAAACATCATTCAAACACAAATACTTTCAAACTAATCATTACAACTTTTCAAATAAAAAATAAAAAATAAAAAAAAATTCAACTTTTTCAAATTCTAAAGCAAAAATAATATTAAAAAATTATATTCTAATAATATTTTAACTTTATAATATTTTTTTATTCAATTTTTTCTCTCTCAATTTTCAAAATCCAAAAATTACTTAACTCAAACTATCTCACTACTATTTATAAACCATCTTACTACTATTTACAAAATTCTCATCTCATCTCATCTCATCTCATTCCCCAAGCATCCCCTAACTTGGTCTATTAACTATGAAAGCAGCTCAAGTAGAGATAGATCCAAAGGGAGGGGGTCAACACCTTCTTTATGAAGTCTAAGATCGTATCTTGAAATGTCTGAGGGCTTAATGAGGCTAATAAACGTCTTCAAATAAAAAAATTGTTTCGTGAGTGGAAGGCGGACATTGTGTGCTTGTAGGAAACCAAGTTTAGATTTATTCCAAGAAGTATCATTCAAAGCTTATGGAGCTGTCCATATGTGGATTGGGCTTATCTTGCATCTATTGGGGCTTCAGAAGGTGTACTTGTTATGTGGGAAAGAAGGGTGTTAAAGAAAATGGAGGAGTTCATTGGAGAGTACACAGTGGCATGCTCTTTAAAGAGTGTAGAAGAAAATTTTATGTGGGCTTTCGTTGGTATTTATGGGTCGAGCTTTGGACAGCAATAGAAGACTTCTATGGGAAGAGATAGCTGGAGTAGATGGCTGGTGGGACCTACCATAGTGCATTGGTGGTGACTTTAATATTATAAGGTTTCCAAGCGAACGATCAGGAGAAAGTAGGTTGCGGCCAGCAATGATGGAATTCTCAGTATATTTTCGATTTGGGATTGGTGGATATTCCTCTTATGGGCGGAGCATTCACGTGGTCTAACAACCAAATGTGGTTGAGATTGGATAGATTTTTAGTCTTCTCGGAGTGGAAAATTCATTATCTGGAGCTATGTCAGAAGAGGCTTCCTCACCTTTGTTTCGATCATTTTCCTATTTTGCTAGATTGTGGTGGTATTCAAGGAGGGCGTAGGTATTTTAAATTCAAGAATATGTGGTTGAAAATAGAAGATTTTGTAAATAGGGCCAGGCAATTGTGGTCCTCATACCAGATTCATGGCACCCCTAGCTTCATTTTTGCGGATAAATTAAAAGCTTTAAAAAAAGATTTAAAGCTTTGGAATTCCCAATCCTTCGGTGATATAGACGAACGTAAGAAGGCCATGTTGGAGGAGCTATAGGAGGTAGAGAGGGTATAGGAGGGTCGGTTTCCTCTGGAAGAATTATCTTGGAAGACAGAGTTAGTTTCAAAACTAGAGAGGGTTACCTTATTGGAGGAAATCTCTTGGCGGCAAAAATTGCGAGCATTGTGATTGAAAGAAAGAGATCGAAGTACAAAGTTTTTTCATAGAGTGGCTAACTCCCATAGGAGAACTAATGCCATTGAGATGCTGAACGTAGATGGTACTATTTGTATGGAGGCTCCTTGGTTACTAGTGGCTTTGTGACTGGATTTTTGGTGGGTGACACCAATAGGGGTACTCTTAACATTTCTCATTTATTGTTCCCAGATGATACTCTTAACATTTTGTTAGGCAGAACAATTGGTAATATTCACAAGATTTGGCTGTAAGCTAACACTCTTGGATGTAAGATCTCCTCTCTTCCAATGAATTACCTTGGTTTTCCTTTGGGGGGTGCCTCAAGGGCTAAATCTCTTTTGGATACAGTTATTGAGAAGATTGAACATAAATTGGCAGGTTGGAAGAGATTGTATTTGTCGAAAAGTGGAAGGATCACTTTAATCAAGAGCACTCTGTCAAATCAACCAACTTATTTCATATCTTGATTCTCAATTCCAACGAGTGTGGCAATCCATATTGAGAAACTTCATCGTGATTTCCTTTGGAGTGGTCTGAGGGTATAAATTCAAATTCTATCTGGTTAAGTGGGACAAGGTATGCTCCTCAATCTCTTTTGGTGGGTTGAGAATTAGAAATCCGAGGGTGTTCAATCAAGGCCTACTTGGAATATGGTTATGTCGTTATAATATGAACAGGAAAGCTTTATGGAAGTCGGTGATTAACTTCGAGTATGGAGGTGTTTTTTTTTTTTTTTTTAGGGGGGGGGGGGGGGGAAGTGGAGCACTAGGGAGGTACGTAGGGATTAAGGAGTGGGAGTATGTAAGTACATTAGATGAGGGTGGGGGGTTTTTGCTTGTCACATTAGAGTTGTGTTGGGAGATGGCTCTAGAATAAACTTCTGGTATGATTTATGGTGTGGAGATATTGTCCTTAAGGACTCGTTCCCTTCAATTTTCAGGATTTCGTGTGAGAAAGGATTCCGTGTGAGAAAGAAGCCTCAGTGGATGACTTCATGGAGATATCTGGAATGGAATGTGAGTTTCGTTAGGGCGGCCCACGATTGGGAAGTCGGCAACTTTTTGGATTTTTTAGACTCTTATACTCCATGAGACCGAACACTCAAGGATCTGACATGTTGTGGTGGGTACCTGCAGGAAAAGGTACATTCTCGGCTCACTCTTTCTATAAGTCTCTCACACAACCGCAGGATAATCACTTTTCATGGAGAAGGATTTGGAGAAACAAGGCATCTCCCACAACGGTATTTTTTGCTTGGACAACTTCTCTAGGTAAGATCTTGACGATGGATAACTTACAAAAACACAGGGTGATTATGGTGGACTGGTGTTATATGTGCAAAACAAGTGATGAGACTGTGAATCATCTTCTACTGCACTGTGAGGTTGCTAGAGTATTATGAAAAGATGTATTCAGAAGTTTGGAGCTAGCCTGGGTTATGCCTGTCACAGTGGTTGAGCTTTTGGCCAGTTGGACAAATCTAGGCAGTATTTCACAAACCACAACGGTGTGGAAGATGGTTCCTATATGTATTCTGTGGTACTTATGACAGAAGCATAATGATTGGACGTTTGAAGACAAGGAGCACTCATTAGAAGAACTTAAGAGTACTTTTGGTTAGAACTTTATTGGGCTAAAGTTGTAGATTTCAATGGCCTTGATTTTTATGATTTTCTTGTTTCCATTTCTTCTTCCTAAATAGGTGTTACCTCTTGTATACCATCTTGTGTACTTCGGCTATGCCTATTCTTATTAATACAATTGTTTACTTATAATATGTGTGTGTGTGTTCTTAACCTAAAGTGACTCATGTTTCAATTTAAATAATCATGTAGTGATATGTGAAAAATTCTTGTCCACCAAGTTGCCCAATAGTGGGTATTGGGACACTAATTCAAGGAAACAACAAGAAAAGGCATTCTATTTCCTTGTTTAACGAACCATATCTTTGTACTCACCGGGAAGAAGGATGAAAAAGAGAAGCAGCAAACCATCCTTGTGTACATCCAAGCTTGGCATAAGTACCCTGATTTAAAAATAAAATAAAATAATAAGAAAAGAAGGGAATAAGAAGCATTTCATCTAATAAACATAAATTAAATATAAACACAATCAGGACCCAATAACTACATGATATCAAGTAGCTTTACAAACCAATCAAGGCAAATGCATATTTTGCATTATTTATATCATACAAGGTTATATCTTATTTCACATAGCTAATATTACAACAAATCAAAGAAAATAACATACCACAGATGCCGTAAAAGAGTTTGAAGAAGTTATTTTGCACATTACACATCTAATCTGAGGGTCTATTTGGTTATCTCATGAAATTTGAATAGATCTATTCATACTCTCTATGGCATCCAAGGCACACATCTATATCATCAGAAATAAATGGACTGATCATCTTTAGACAGGAAAGGATCAATTTTATGAAATGTTTACATGGATGTTTTGGTCTCAAAATTCACTCTTCTCCAATGGGAGTGTCAACTTGACTGTTCATAAAAGCCAAGTACTTTGTCTTCAAAACAAAGATGGGGGTCAATGAGTCACGTCATTGAGTGCTCTAGAGGGGAAGTTGGTCATTGTCTATGGGGGAAGCGAGTGTTCAGTGGTTGATGTCCTTAATAGAGGCTCTATTCCAAATGAAGGGAGATAAAGATCTTGTTGACCATTAGTGGGAAGGGAACAACACATTCTTGTTGCAGCGATGTTTGAACTATGGTCGTTTCTTGGAGCTCTTAGTGTATGGGAGGTGGGGTCGGAGGGGCTTATTGGTAGTCCCGGAGGTAAGAAATCGAAAGTGATGGATAGCCTTTCACAAAGAGCTCAGTAGGGTGGAAGTTTTGTCTCAATCACCTCCCGACGATGGGCCTCGAACTGAGTTTCATCGACGAGTCAACTGTGGTGAGTCAAGTCCGATGAAATTAACCCCTATATCAGCAGGAGCATATAAAGCTGGGCATAGGATGGCAGTATTAGGAAGAAGCGTCATCTTGCTGGATGGAGGTGCTTCCATTTGTCAAAGGGTGGTAGAAATACAATAATCAAAAGCACACTTTCCAACTTGAGCACCTATTACTACCTATGGGAGTTGCTAATATTTTGGAGAAGTTATAGCACACTTTCTTATGAGGAGGTATGGGCCAAGGAAACAAGATCCATCTTGTAAAATGGTCCAAGGTATGTTCACCGGTTGAAGAAGACGGGTTAAAGGTGAGAAACAATCAATCCCATTGGGGGAATGACTTTGGCACTATGCATGTGAGAAATAGAGCCTCTAGAGGGTGTTAATAGACACAAAATATGGTAGTATGGGAGGAGGTTGATGCGTAAATGAGTCTTTTAGGGTTGGTCTTTGGAAAAGCATTAGAAGAGGTTAGGGAGACTATTCCCACTTCATTGGTGTTACGGTGGTGGATGGATCAAAGGTTTGCTTCTGGCATGACATGTGGTGTAGGGATCAATCAATGAGGAGTGCATGTCCAAATGTCTAGCATAAAGGAAGCTTATGTGGTGGATCCCTCTCAGCTTCAATCTATTCGATGGGGGATTACCTATAATAAAGAGTCTAATGATTGTGAGGTGGAGCTCCTCTCATCCTTCTTTGACAGATTGTACTCGTTGGGGGTGGGAAATAATGATGACTATAAAATGGATTGGAGCCCATCCAGGAGGTGTACTGGAACTAAAATCATATCACACGCTATGTAATCATGTCAAAGCCCCTTTCCGGTGGAAGGTTATTTGCATAAAATAAGGCTAACCTCATTGTTGGATATGAAATGAACTAGGGTCCAGCCCATTAGAAGCCTATTGCTAGGAATAAAAGGAAGAGATAAAGACAAGGAAAGTTGACCGACGAAAGTGATATGAGGCAAGTAGGACTCAGCTACTCCATAGAAGGAAATATCTATAAAAGAAAGGGACCACTACAAACGTAGGGGGATCGAATAACTCTACAAGGAAAGGCTTCTCTACCCTCCCGGGAAACTCTCTCTCCAGAAGGGAGGCATCTTCTTCAACCTCCGATGAACCTTATTTCCTCCATTGTATTGAGAGTTATGAGCAACCATTAGAGACTTTTAATCATCCAATATAGTGGATTTCGCCCCCAAATGACCTGTAGGCGTAGGCTTTTATGCCGAACCACGTAAATCTCTGTGTCTCTCTCTTTATTTACATTTTATATGCTTTATTTGCTATTTATTTCATGAATAAGTATGAGAGAATCGTGTCAACATCCAAACCACCATTATGGGCCATTCAACCGTATTGTTGCACTCCAACGACGTCAGAAAAATGCAACAGCAATTTTGTGAGAACTAACAAATCACTCTCAAAACAACAAGTCGCATGACCCAACAAAAGCTAGTTCAACACAAAAGAGGCACTACACTCAACAGAGTGTTACAGAGAGAGAGGAGGAATAAAGTCCCAACCACTTCCTACCTCATCCATTGGAGACTACTCCACACACTGCCAGGAGCTAGGGCTACCGAACAAACTCCGTTCATTGCCCAAGAGCTTCCCTATGACCACCAGTGAAAGCCACATCAGCCCCTGTTTTAAACCCCACAAACAAAGCAAGTCGAAACCATAGGAAAAGCAGTCCCGCATGTCTACCATGGATGCGGCCTAGTCCACACCGAGTGCCTCCGACCAGGAATCTCTCTACACCGCAACACCTCAAAACTAGTTGCACCAAGCCCCTATTTCACACGATAGAAATAGATAAGTTTAACTGTTGTTTCTCTTTATCTTTCATTTATTGGGAATATGTTGGAATCTTGGGCCATTGCTTGGAACACCCATGAGACCTCTTGGAAAATCCCGGGCGAGCAATGAGCTCACTCGGGATAGAAGCCTAGGGGCACCTACCACATCAATGCTCGAAAACGATCAAAGCAAGTAACCATGGAGCTCATTTGGGCTGTAAATGATTAGCTTGCCCTCACAAGGATTAGCAAAGGAAAGCAAGGCGGAGTACTTAACCTGCCCACACAAGGAGCATTTTGGGCGAGCAATGAAACTCCATTGCTTGCTCGCATCATGGTGAGTAATGGGGGGTCGCCCTGAGGCACAAACCTACCGAAGCCTGGCGTTCGCGTAGCTCGTTGAGCATTGAACAGAAAAAGCCGAGCAATGAAGCTTGCCCAAGCATGGCAAGCAATGAAACTTGCCTCAAGCAACAAATACTCAGAACACTCGAGCAACAAAGCCCACCCTGGTTTGCTCGCCCCAATCACGAGATTTAACTTCGGCTAAAAAGTTTGAACTTTGGATGTTGTCACCATAAAGCTCCTCAAATTTCTACAAGGCACTTAGCTTAGATGAACACACAGATGGACAAGTGGGCACTAAGCCTGGATGAGTGCACGGATGGATGGACATTCGGGCACGACTACTTCCCCGAAGCAATGAGGAGACTTCAGGTGAGCATGATGAACAACAAAGAAAGACAATTGCAGGCAACAATGTTCTTCCTGAGCACTAAAGCACTCTTGAGCAACAATGCTCGCCTCGAGCAACAAAACTCTCCCGAGCAATAATGCTCGCCCCAAGCAACAAAGGACCATGCCGAGCAACGACGCTCTTCCCAAGCAACAACATAGCCCACCACGGAACAACACTCTCCCGAGCAATAATACCATGCTGATCAACGATGTTCTCCCTTATCAACAAAGGAACTAGCCGAGCAATAACGCTCATCCCAAGCAACAAGCTCCCCATAAAATAGGGTCACCTTCAAGCCTCACTTGGGTGCCTCGAGCATCACTTGGGCACTACGGAAATCGAATTCTTACAAGTTGTTAGGCCACTTGGCTTAGGTTTGCAAGTCTCAAACTCATGATTTAGATTATTTACGCTAACCAATTTGGTTTTTGGTGAAAACTTCTCGCAATAGTGCGGTCGAGTATACCTCTTGCCACACCAGTGCGATCGAGCATGCCTCCTCCCACGGCAAACAAGGCGAGTATACCTCTTGCCACACCAGTGCGATCGAGCATGCCTCCTCCCACAGCAAACAAGGCACAGATATGTCGTCACCATAGCAGCATGGTCAAGCATGCCTTCTACCACAACAAACAAGGCACACATACGCCTTTGCCATAGCAGCCATGCCGAGCAACATGCAACTGAGTTCCCCCGAACAAGGCACACATACACGCCTTTGCCACAATAGAGCGGTCAAACAAGCCTTTAGCTGCTTCATCAAGAAGCGTCAGCGCACGCGCATGCAACCAGGGGTAGTCTCTCACCATAACCATCACCAGCAAGTTACCTCCAAGAACAAACCTTTGAGCTCCATAATTGCCTCATGCGGGTTGTCTTCGGGAATGAATCAATAGGCTCGACAACTGTCTGAGATGGACCAGGGGTCAACGGGCTCCCTAACTACTTAGCACGGGTTCCAACCAACAAACTCTGACTTTAACGCCAAAATATCAACGCAACCTTGAAACCATCTCAGAAGGCAAGAAATCCATTAGCACCAACGAAAAACAGTTACGCACAATAAATAGTATGCTGGATTACCATCTCAGAGGGCAAGAAATCCAATGCTCTTTGCTAACGATAAACAGTTACACACGAGCATTAGTATGCTCGATTATTATATATATGCTCACACAAACAAACGTTCTAAGAGGACCATCCTCAGAGGCGCTTACAAGGATTTCATTTCTCCTCGAGGTCCAACCTCGGAGATCTTCATTGCATCACACGACAATGGAAAACCAAGGACAAGTTCTCAGAATTTATTTTTCTATAGTTTTCGTAGTTGACTTGAAGATTCTTAAAGCCTTCTTGTTGGACAACTCAACCTTAAGAATCATGGGCATCTGTTGGACATGAAATGAACTAGAGTCCAGCCCATTAAAAGCCCATTACCGAAGTTATAAAGACAGAGAAAGCTGACTGACAAAGTGGTATAGGGCAAGTAGAACTCAACTACTTCAAAGAATGAAGGAGATCTCTATAAAAAATAAAGGGACCACTACAAATGTGGGGGATTAAATAACTCTATAAGGAAAGGTTTCTCTAACATCCCGGGGGACTCTCTCTCTCTCTCCAGAAGGGAGGCATCTTCTTCAACCTCTGGGAAACACTATTTCCTCTAGAAGCCAAGAGAGACTGTAAAATTACCCAGTATAGTGAATTTCGCCCCTAAACTACCGGTAAACGTAGGCTTTTATGCTGAACCATGTAAATATCTGTCTCTCTATCTCTCTCTCTCTCTGTCTTTCTCTCTCTATTTACATTTTATATGCTTTATTTGCTATTTATTTCATGGATGAGTACGCAAGGATCGAATCAACGCCCAAACTACCATCGTGGGCCATTCAACCATATTGTTGGGTTCTGAACCCATCAAAAAAATGCATCAACACTTATAGTGGCTTTCTTCACATGGATGACGCCTTAAGGAAAAATTCTTACCTAGAACGTGAGGATACAGGGAATTATAATAGTTAATCATTGTTGTATGTGCAAGAGAAGTGAGGAGACATAGGATCGCCTTCTTTTGCATTGTGAGGTTTCAAGTATCCATGGAACATGATCTTTGATCTCTTTGGGATTGGTTGGGTGATTCCTTCCCATGTGGTGGAGCTTTTAATGTGTTGGAAAGGGCAGTTTGGCCGCCATGAGTGCACACCTTTGTATAAGATGATCCCATCATGTATACTATGGTGTCCATGGAGAGAAAGCAGACAACGCAGCTTTTGAGGACTAGGAAAAAACAGTGTTGAAAGAGGTTGCAAGTATCCTATGGAGCATGATCTTCGATCTCTTTGGGATTGATTTAGTGACTCTTTCCCGTGTGGTGGAGCTTATGTGTTGGAAAGGGCAGTTTGGCCACCATGAGTGCACACCTTTGTGCAAGATGATCCCATCATGCATATTATGGTGTCTATGAAGAGAAAGAAACCAACATAGTTTTTGAGGACTAAGAAAAATCGGTGTTGGAGTTAAGTCATTCTTCATTAACACCCTATACCATTGGATAATGCCAACCATGGTGTTGCCTTTCTATTTCCAATTTTTCAGATGAAAAAAAAAAAAAAAAAAAGCTTTATACATTGCCTCGTTCAAAATAATGAACTTTCATTTAAAAGTACCAAAAAAATAAATAAAAAAATAAATAAAAATAAACCTATATAAATGCAAATGCCAGGCAAGCTCTCAAAGGGAAAGGCATAAGCACTACTCAAACAGTGTCATTATGCAACATAAACTTATCTATGTTTTTCAAAAAGCATTTAAGCAGACTGTGGAGATAAAAATCAACAAATCAAGTGCCAAAGTCCTGTGGATTTAGCATACAACTTGAATGCATTAATTGGCCATCGACATGTTAATCAAGACAACTAATGCAAAGAAATGCTAAGAGACACATCACAAAAGTACCAAGCAAGTAAAGTGTCTCCACGTGAACTTGAACATGGAAACTAAGGAAAGTTTCATGTAAATTATTTAACTTCACAAATATGAACAGATTTTTGTGTCAGTACAAATATGAATAGATTCAATGTCCATATGATTAACCTAAAATTATGCTCTAATGACCATAACTCAAAATTAGATATATGATTATGGAAAGCATAACATATCACTGCATTATACAAACTCTAACTGTCTTTCAGCTGTTCAATGCAATTATCCATACTACCCTGTACAATCCAGGCACTTCTGCAGCAAAAGTATTGCATTTTTTTCATAAAACTAATACAATTCTTCACCACTGACAATTTTGCTTCCCAATATCCTCTGTCAAGGCATCTAATCACTATTATGTATATTCCAGTCGCCCAAACAGGTCTTATTATATCTGGGGAAGTGTAACTGATACTAACAGTTGAAAACACTAATTTTTTCAATTCTAAAATTTATTTCAAAAGGGCATAATGTATTAAATTAACAGATTCAATAATAAAAGTAGAGGAAACAAAAATGTCCATTATAAGTATAACTAGAGTTGACGTCTTTGTATCAGCAAAAATGGAGCAGAAAGAATAGCAATACCTGATTAATTAACTGGTTCTTAAATTTTTCAGGATGCAACTTTCGCTCGGAATGAAAAGCGTATGAAACTTGAGCATCCATTCCTATGGAAAAGAGAACAAAGGTTATTCTAACACCATATGGAGCAATGAAGACTGTAAAATAGAGAACAAAATTTCATTTACAAAACTCAAGTTGGAATAAAAGAAATAAAGAAAGGTATAAATGTTATTAAGAATCGCTTGTGATAGCGAGGCTTATGTAACAATCATTGTCATATGGTGCACGACTCTACTCAGTAGAGTTTTTATTTCTGCATAGTGAGAAGCAATGGTAAAGACAAAATGGTGTGGGGTCCATCTAGAAAAGTAGCGTTCGAAACAAAATCATTCTATCATTTGTTGTGTTCATGACAGGACCCTTTACCTTGGAAGCTCATTTGGAAAAATAAGGCTCCCCTAGAGTTGCTTTCTTCACTTGGGATGAGGTTTTTGGGAAGTTTCTTATCTTCAACAATATGAGGAATGGTGTTGTAGTAATCGATCGGTGTTTTTTTATAAGTAAACGATTGTATTAATAATAATAGGCATAACCCAAGTACACAAGATGGTATACAAGAGATAGGACCTATCTAGGAAGAAATAGAGGATACAAGAAAGTCATGAACATCACGGCCATTAAAATCTACAGCTAAGGCCCATAGAAATAGAGTTCTAATAAAAAGAGATCTAAGTTCCTCTATTGTGTGCTCCTTGTCTTTGAACATTGATCATTTCGCTCCAGCCACAAACACCATAGGATACAGATAGGAACCATCTTCCGCACAACTTTGATTTGTTGGATACCTCCTAGTGCTGTCCAGATGGCCAGCAGCGCTATCATTGAGGCGGGCATAACCTAAGCTAAGTCTAATCTGCAAAAAACTTCATCCCATAGCGCTCTAGCAAGCTCACAATGCAGTAAGAGATCCTCCATGGTCTCGCTAGTTTTCTTACACATGCAACATCAATCTACTATAATCACCTGCTTCCGCCAATTATCCGTTGTCAAAATCTTTCCCAGAGATGCAGTTAAAGCAAAAAATGCCACTTTAGGAGGTGCATTATTTCGCCAAATCTTTCGCCATGGAAATTGAATGATCTGCGACTGTGTGAGAGACTTCTAGAAAGAGCAAACCAAGAATGTGCCTTTATTTGCGGGTACCCACCATAGCAAGTCAACACCTGGAGTGCTCGATGTTATCATGGAATACAAGAGACTAAACATTCCTCAAAGCTACCAACTTCCCAATCTTGGGCCGCCCTATTAAAGTTAATGTTCCATTGGACTTGGTCCCCATATATCACCATTAGATCAGCCATTGAAGCTTCTTTCTCGCTTGCAACACGGAAAACTGAAGGGAATGATTCCTTTAAGGCATTATTCCCACACCAAAGGTTGCTCCAGAATGTTATTCTAGAGCCATCTCCCAACACAAGTCTAGTGGGACGAGTAAAAATCCCCTACCCTAGTCTAATGCGTTTCCAAACTCCTACCGTATAAGCTCCAAATCGATCAGTGTTGCATGTGTAAGAAGGGTGAGGTTCCCAGCTGTCCATAGAACATGGTTACTGGCCTATTTGGGATAGATTAGGTTATGCCTTTTCAGATGGTGGATCTCTTAAAATGTTGGAAAGGGCAGTGTGGTAGCCATATTAGAGCAAACTTCTATAAAAAAAAAAAATGATCCCATCATGTTTATTGTGGTGTCTTTGGAGAGAAATAATCATAATTTTGAGGATTACGACAAATAGATGCCAGAGCTTAAGTCTTTCTTGCTTAATATCTTATTTCATTGGATTGAGGCCCAAAATGGTTCTGTTTTAATATTCTACCTCCAAAGATTTTTTAGCACTTTTACCTCTTGCTAATTAGGGGATCTTTCGTGTACTTCTTGAGTACCAGGTTAACACCCTCTTTTGTCACAATAAAATTTATCTTACTTACAAGAAAAGTTCCTTCTTTTGCAAGATACTAATGATGAACAAGCAATTAATTGAAATTTCAAATTAATTCTCAGAATCAAAAATAAAATACTTAATACTATTTTTGTAATTTTAATACATGTAAGAGACTGTTCAAATAACTGGATTCCTTTAGAATGTTAAATCTCATCGCCAATACAATATCATATTCTTTGGGGTTGAAATCTTACATGGGAAAAAAAGAGCATACAAAAAAGATACAATTAAAGTCACTGGAAAGAAAGGGAGCACTTCAACTAAGACAAATATATATATGGAATAAATCTATATATATATATATATATATATATATTCCAAAATTTATTAAAGGCATTTAAAATTAGGAAACATAGGAGTTTTAAAGCTTAGCAATGTAACAAATTAAATTAATCTAGGACTTCAGAGGAAGTATCCTTACCCATGCTAAAGTAGTTCCAAAATCCTCCGCGAAATGTGTGGAAACCTTCCTGAGGAAATAGGAGACATAAACATGTTAGAATTTGAAGCAAAAGAGAATGCTACCTACCACTATAAAAGGGGAAAGCTTTCACAGAATGAAAACCAAGTGAGAAAAAAGACTAATTTTATTTTTTACAGCTACTGCTTCTCTTCTATATAATACTAGTGGCTACTCCATAGTGGTTAGTCAGGTACAAGGAAGGTTTCATTTGAAAATCTACACTTGTCCTTTTTACATGCTATGGAGGCAGGCAGGTAAAATCATTAAATACAATTTCCAAAAAATATCATATTTGCACAGATTCCAAAATCCAAACTGCTATCATAAGAAAGTTGTCAGCCATAGAATAGGGGAGGCCCTTCAAAATATTGAATGACTAGATTCGTGATGTGAACTATACTCAAGTAGATTAATTAGAAATTATCTGCTAATCCATTCAATTAATTTCTTACTCGAGCTCAGATACATAAATAATTAATGTATCAATATGCATTAGCCTTTTCTGAGCCAAATCAGCAAATATATCATATAATTTCAACTGATTACACAACTAACATAAAAAACTGTGATAAAGACATACATCCACTTCAATGTTGCCACTCCGTGGGTATTGTGCAAAGAGTTCTAATGTTCTATTTTCCCTTTAACTTCAATGTCATGAAGCATGCGATACGAATGATGTCTACTCTTCTTTGCATAAAAGCCATTGATTTATTCAAACTTAATACTATTGTTCCTATTTAGCTTAATACTACTGGCCATAATAATGACTAGAGAATGAAAAATGGAGAGAACCAGAGCCATTCACAGAAAAGATGTGCATGTATCAGAACAAAATTGTGAAGAATTGTAATCATCTGCTTGTGCCAAGATAGAATTTCTAGATTTGGTAGCAGCACATGGTCAGCGAATTCTTAGGAGCAAAAAAGACTAGACTGGTACCAAATTCATTTCATCTGCCTCGGAGACACGATGAAATGCATGCAAAGAATATGGTAGCTCAAGAGGTGCAATGGGATCACAGGAGCCTTCTTTTGGAGCTTTCATCCTCATGAAAATATGCCAACTGGATTACAGAAACAGAATCAATAACCACATCGGTGGGAAGAAAAAGGGAAAAAAAATAGAGTTATAAAGGAGGCATGAATGCAATTGTAGTGAAATATGAACTAGGTTGTCGATATCCATCGTCCAGAAGTAACCAACCCCCCCCCCCCCCCCCCCCCCCCCCCCCCCCCCCCCCCCCCCCCCCCCCCCCTTCCAAAACCCTCATGAAAGGAAAATTATAATGAATATGCAGTTGTAATTTGAGATTCAGGAACTAAATAGTACAGGAGCTACAAAATGATAGTTTGAGATTCAGGAATTAAGTAGAAAGACATCAAGAGAAAAGGTCAATCCCTCCCAACTTTGCTGATATTGCACTCATTTCTACCCATGAAATTTAGTGATTCTTCAAATACTGCATAACTAGGATCGTAATATTCAACCAACCTCCAACCTGGCAGCATCTGTAGTATGCCAAAGAAGATCCCCTACTTAATAGAAGGCTGAATATTACTATACAAAAGAAGGGCAATTCCTCAAAAGGACATTTTCATTTCCTCTGAGATCTACATCACATGGAAATTATGTAACAGAATAGGTTAAATGACTTTGGAGGCAACTCTGGAGTGCAGTCTCTTATAAAAGAGTAAACTTGAAAATACACAATAAATCATCTGGGACTTGATAATCAAATAGTGTCTTTCTGAGAACTAAAATATTTGAAGAATAATCAAGAGCGAAATAAAATAACATAATTAGGTCTAAGTCATCTAAGCAGCGACATCACAACTATATAAATGCTTATAAAGGACAAATAAGCCTGTTGCATAACTTGTCTATTTTCATTTCCTTGGCTTTCTTTACTTGACCCAAAAATGATTTAACAGCATGATCATCTGTCCCAGGATTCTTCTTTCCCTGTAAAAGCAAACTGGATGTTACACATTTGGCAGATACAATTGAAATTATCAATGCTTACACGCTAAAATGGAGAAACTTCATGGAAGCATGTACATAAAAATATATACATGAAACTGTACATTTCAGAAGGTAATATGCAAGCTTAAGAAGGGGATTATTCCTAAACTATAGATGACAACATATCTTCTAGCTCAGAGTATAGATTATCAAAGTTAAGAAAATGTTCTAGATGCTTGACTAACAACTGTGCTTTACCACATAGAAAACAGAGAAGAAAGAGCATGGACATTAGATCTGATTGGATGCAAAAATTAATCAGCTTGTTTAAAATACTACACAAATTGAGATTGAGAAGTCAAGGATCTAGCCATTATAGCTTTTTGCAGACACTTCAAAGTAGTACAACCTACAGAGATGGGTTAGTTCCTACCCATCCAAATGCAAATGGAAGATTATTTCCTGTTCCCAAGGGAACTGTAGCAATTGGTGGTGAATGAGATAATTTCAGATCACAAACAACTCCAAGAAGCCAGCCAGCTGTTCCATCACCACCTGCAACCTAAAAGGTCCGCTATTCATGTCAGATTTATTAAATGTCAACAGCATACCAGATCAGTGCGATAATACAATGCAAAATAAAAAAGGCTAGATAAGGTAAACTTAAGCTTAAAAAATTATCAACCATTTCTAAACTCACAATTAATCTCAAGCGCTTCTCAATGTTCCCTGCAAACTCATCTCCATTAAGCTTAAGCTTTTCTAGGTTCACGTATATCTTGCGCAGCACCTTATCAGGAGCCTCATCTCCCAAATCAAAAACCTGAGTTGTCATTTCAAAGTCAGCCCCCATGGCAAAAAAAAAGACGCTCAACTAATTCACAAGAGACTAAAGGAACCTGATTTTCATTGAGAAGACTACGGAATGTAACAAGAAGATTCCCACCCAGCTGTCCGCCACTCTTGGAATTGATGAACACTATCACTGGACATGCGGGCACATTGGGGGTAGTCACAACCTCTGATTCAGGTTTTAGTATGTAAGTGGGAATTTGGAAATCCTCGGCCAAGAACGCAGTCTCGGAATTAGAATCCACCATTACTGCCTGTAACTGCAGTATCACATCATTGCTGGTGATCAAGCTCAGGGAGTAATAAATAGCTAAAAAGATTCTCTGTATAAGAAACACAGGGAAGATCATGCATACTAGCAACTTATTTGCTAATTAAATAAAAGCCAGGAACCAAACCTTTTTTTCATTAAGTGACATGTCACAGACTCAAATAGCCAAGTAACAATTCATATCAATAACAAACCACAACACCATTTGACGGTACTTTTGCAAATTCAGTTTTTTGGATGAATCTTTTGCAAGAAAAATTTATTAATAAGAGAGAAACTGTTGTAAAAGTGATCCGTACACGAGACTCCTAAAGAATTACATTAGGTCAAGAGATCCACAAAATCATCAAAACAAAAATGTAAAAAAAAAAAAGTCCAACAACTGTACACCGTTTATCTAAAGACCGAAAGAAACAATATTTGATATTAACACCGCAAAAGTGCCATACTTTTGGATGAATGGTTTTGAGTGAATATTCTTATGGATATGATAGATTTAAACTGCTTTTGAGGAATGGTTTGCAAAATTTAATAGATTAAATAATATAAAACAAGCAGGTGAATGAATATTCTTATGGACATGGTAGATTAAAAGTTACAGAGATGAATATTTCACGTCAAAATTTATTCGCAAGTTATATGCGAGTAGCTTTAAAGAAAGCTCGTTCAGTAAATTCACCAAACAACATATCTTTCAACGGTAAAACAAGGCAAACGAATAAAAAAACAAGAAGAGAGAAGAAGAATTGGTTGGCGAAATAGAAACTAACGAATCGAATGAAAGAAAATTCCTTACTAAGCCACTCATTTTCTTAGCAACCAAAAAGATATCAAAATGATAAAAACAAAAAACCGCAAGCTTTGATGAAAACGATAACATGGAATTCACATCGAACGCACGCAGGCGAAGACTCTGCTTGCGGATTCGGTTGAAGCGAAGTAAAAGTTGACAATACCTGGTAAAGAGAATCTCAGATCGGAATCGTATTGGGGATCGCTTCGGGATTATTGAGCGGAAGACTAGAAGGAATTGAGGATGCAGAAATATAATGCATTTAATTTATATACAAAATTAAATTAATTTATGGAAGGAAGGACACGAATGGACAGGTAGACGTTGACTTTAATGCTTCAGACATTTTTATTTATTTATAAAATATGATATATCCACGAGGTTTTCGTGACAAAAATAACAACTTTTTACAAATCTGAGATATAACAGTGCAACTTCCAGAGGAAAGGCCGTAGGAGGAATATTCAATGTGAATGTGACTGACACGTCAGAATTCCTCGTGGCTAGTCGTGTGGGCCTCCCGAGCATCATTCGGACTTCGGATCGCGATAAGAAATGTGAAGCCCTGAATTCGTCGTAAGCTTTTTAGGAAAAGTATTCTTATAACCGTGTTTGCTTACCAATATTGATATATAAGATATCTATTTAATAAAATAATAAAATTTAAAAATAAAAATAATTAACACTTTTTACTCACTCAAGGTTTGAGTACTCGTTGTTCAACTCTAAGTTCAAACAATCTGTTGATATGGTAACAATCTGTTGATATGGTAAAAATTGCTTAACAGGTCAGAATGGGAGAAATAGTCATTCTCGGTCTACTGGGCGACTTGGGCCTAGTTCAGTGTTGTTTGGAGCCCCCGACAGTATTCCGGTAGGGCTATACTGCATAAGTGTGTACATCTATGGCGATGAATGAAAAATATTGACTCCTCTTGTCCCCCACTTAGCTTTTGTCTTTTCTTTTGAAGTGGCCAGGTGACTGGGCCCTAGGCTTTACTGTTTTTACTCCCTCACAGTACCCCGCGATTCTTAAGGGTTGGTAAGGATCTTGAGAATCTTTAGAGGTAAAAATGTTGCTGACTTGATCTGCCTAGATACGTAGGGAAGTAAATTCCGGAGGTTGGTTCTTGTTCATTCGTTCCTCTGGCGCAAACAATAAATATTTTTGAACTCAGGTTTGACCGTGTAGAGTGCGAACGCGTGGCTCGTCTAAGGCGGGAGATGGACTTGACCCCGTATGGCAGGAGCACGAAACTCGGTTGAGGCGGGAGATGAGCTTGACCTCGTTTGGTGTGAGCACATAGCTCGGCTAATGCGGGAGATGGGCTCGACCGCTTATGGTATGAGCGCGGAGCTCGGATGTTTGTTGTTTATTCGTATAGTGTATGTTCGTTTGAGGTCTTTATCTTGTTGTTGGCACTGGAGTTTGTGTGAGTTAACCCACACTAATTGGTCAGAGGGCTCGTTGTCCCCCTGGGTCCACGTTAGGCGGTTGTCGAGCTCGTCGGCTCGTTCTCGAAGTTTATCCACTCATGGCGGTTGTGGCTCGAGTGAAGGGACCCGTTTTCTTGCGAGTGTATCGGCTTTTATCGAGTCAAGGGACCCGTCTTCTTGCGAGTGTAGGCACTCGTCTTTTATCGAGTCAAGAGACCCGTCTTCTTGCGAGTGTACTCGGCTTTTATCGAGTCAAGAAACCCGTCTTCTTGCGAGTGTAGGGACTTGGCTTTGTTGGACGGAGGGTCAGTGCCAAGTCTGGGGACTTGGGACCTTACCCCGCAACGAGTCAAGGGACCCGTCTTCTTGCGAGTGTTGGGACTCGTATTTTATCGAGTCAAGAGACCCGTCTTCTTGTGAGTGTACGGACTCGATTTTTATCGAGTCAAGAGACCCGTCTTCTTACGAGTGTACGGACTTGGCTTTTATCGAGTTAAGGGACTCGTCTTCTTGCGAGTGTAAGGACTCGGCTTTTATTGAACGGGGGAGCTAGTCCGTGCCAAATTGCTTCGCCGGAGCACGGGCCACATGGCCGGTGTTTTCGCACTATAAGAAGTAATTTCGTTAGTAGAAATAAATTCAAACAAATTTTGGGAGATAATACCGAGAAGTTTCTTGTTGCTGTAGTCAGTCATTAGTTAATCGAAAAATTGTCTGCAACTTTCTGTCACTTTGCCCTTCCTTCTCTCTTTCTTTTTTATTTTTTATTTTATTTTTGGAAGCATGCCAAGTCTTTTCGCTGATCCGAACCGAATTGTGCCCAGCCCTATGTAGATGGGGCGTTGTCCAAGCTGTGCAAGTGATGAATTGTCGAGCCCCACGTAACCAATCAGTGCATGGTATCGGTTTCTGAGCCGTGCATGCGGTTGCTTCCCGAGCTGCATCTTCCGAGCCTTGCATGCTACTGTTGGTTTCCCGAGTCGTGCATGCTGCTGTTGGTTTCCCTGGTGGTGTCTTCCCAGCTGTGCATGCCCAACAGTTGTTTCCTAAGTGGTTGTCCGAGTTGGTGGTCTCCAGGCTGTGATGTCCGAGCTGGTGATGTCTGAGTTGGTTGCCCAAGCAGGTTGGTGTCCGAGTTGGTCGCCTGAGCCGGTGGTCTCCAAGCTATGATGTTCGAGTTGGTTGCCTGAACAAAGTGGGTTCCGTAGGTGAGCTGTAGAGCTAAGGGACTCCGATGGTGGGCAGTGGAGGAGGACTCAATGGCTGATTTCCCAAGCCGTGCATGGTGTTATCTTCCTAAGCTATTTCTTCCGTGCATGTGGGGACTGTTCGAGGTGGAGCTCGGTTGCCGAGTCGAATGGTGGAAGGGGACCGTGGAGATGTTTGTCAAGCCGAGAAAGTGGGGGAGGACCGTGGAGGACGTTTGCCGAGCCGTGGAGGTGGACGATGTGTGCTCGAGTCGTGGAGGAGGAGGACTGAGGAGGACCTCATGGGGGGTGTCTGCCAAGCCAAGGAGGAGGAGGATGTGTACCCGAGTAGTGGAGGAGGAGAACTGTGAATTGGTGAGGGACCTGTGTGGGATGTCTGCTGTGGGGGAGCGGGCGGTCGGAGACTTGCCTAGAAGAATCAGACGGCGCCGACGGTCATCATGGTGGCCGTCGACGCCACGTCTGGGTTGTGCCACGACTGGGCCGTGGCATCGTCGAGGGTACGACGACGTGGTGCCGTGGGAGTGGGGTGGTCAGCAACCACCCCGGACATCTCAGACAGCGCCGGCGGTCCGTTTGGTGGCCGCCAGCACCATCTCCCACAGTGCCACGGCTGGCCACAGTGTCACTAGGTGCACGACATGCACCCAGCCGCTACGTACCCTGTGCATGCGTGCACAGTAGATGTGCTTGTGCACAGTGCCACCGTGTACTGTTCCCGTCTCTGGGTGCCCCCCACACTGAATCTAGTGTATCAGGTGCTATGCATAAATCAAACTCCCAGAGTTGGAAGATGGGCTATCCGGACAGTGAACACTGTCTGTCCATTTTTCATAAATATAAAAGTGACTAAAATTGAGAATACTCATCTAGGTGGGTGTTATCCGTCCATCCGATGATTTATTCAGTGTACCGAAAAATCGTCATTCTCCTACCTCCAACGAAGAGAGGAAATCAGATCACATAGATGGCGCCACTGTTGATACGGTAAAAATCGCTCAACAGGCCGGAAGGGGAGAAAGAGTCATTCCTGTCTCACTGGGTGACTTAGGCCTCTTTCGATGTTGTTTGGGGCCCCCGGCAGTGTTCCGATGGGGCTGTACTGCGGAGGTGCGTACATTTATGGTGATGAATGAAAAACATAAATGCAAAGAAATAAAATAGATGAATATATAGATTTACGTGGTTCAGCATAATGCCTACGTCCACGGGCGTTTGGAGAGGAGAAATCTACTATAATATTCTTGTTTACAGTCTCTCATGGTCTCTCATGGTCTCACTGTACAATAGTGATGCTGTATATAAATTCTCTAGAGAAGAGGCCTTCTTTGGAGCTTCCCTGTTTGAAGGAGCCGTCGAAGAGGAAGAAGAAGCTAGGAGAAGAAAATACAGCCCCCGGTGAAGGAGAGAGAGCCTCTATTTATACGGAATGATTTTTCTCGCGTGCGCCCCCTTCTGCAGGTAAGGCCACGCCTTCTAACCACGCCTCCCTCGACATGTCCTTGCACCCTGGTCCCCCTAAGACCCTTTTGACCCCTTGGCGCCCTGACACCCCATGACTCCTCTTGTCCCCCACTTAGCTTTTGTCTTTTCTTTTGAAGTGGCCAGGTGACTGGGCCCTAGGCCCTGGGCTTTACTATTTTTACTCCCTTACACAATCTTTGGTCACCCCGAGTGAGAGCACTATCACTTGTTTAGATCATGCCAATTTGGTATGAATTTGATCAACACAAAAAAAAAAAAACTCGTGTTATCTTTTAATCAACACATGCACTCATAGCTAGGTTAACTTGACTAATCTATTTATTTGATACATCATTCTCGTAACAAGAAATAATAATTACAATCGTGAGTGCGCAAGTGCTATGCAATCACTTTGAAAAAAATGAATAAATATTGACCCACATGAAAAATAATAATTTTTTAATAGTGGACCTCACTCTTTTTTAAAATGACTGCATGATGCTTGTGTACTCCACGACTGCGTGTAGCATTACTCTTCCCGTAATATATAAGAAAAATTTTACTTATCATCTCTACACCATACACTTGTTTTTATTTTTTATTTTAGTTTTTTCTTTTAGCATGTGTGTGACATAAGAATGATGAATAGAGTAACTCTAGGTCCAATATATTCTTACCATATCCATAATTGAGACCTTCAAAATATCTTAAGGATACGATACCAAATAAATTTCTAGCAACTATTTTATTTTTAAATACTAATGAAATGATCAAAGTACCTCATGCATCTATTAGAAAACATTGAGAGAGTCGAAAAATTTCATAATAGTTGAAAAGTAAAACTCATGGATCGTGAAGGACTTTTCATGTGTTGTAGGGAATATTTGATTGAAAATCCAAGCAAAACTTTTACAAAATTGTAGTACCTTCATCGTAACACCCTGTCATAAAAAAAATACAGAAGAATAGTTAAAGCTCACACTGATCCGTGTCGCCTACATCAAAGGAAATCTGAAGAGAAAATATTACAGGTTCATTTTCTTTTTAAGCTTTTATAGAAAATAAGAGGAGTTAGTTTTGGATTTGTGAAGGGAAAAATGCCCATAGTCCATAAATTGGGTCCAGTCCACCAAGTCATCACTAAGGACAAAAAAAGAGATAAAAAAGAGATAAGAATGGGACAAGAGAGATATAAAGGCTGTAAATGTCAGAGGGAGACAAGAGGGATATGAGAACTATAAATGTCAGAGGGTAAGGAGAAGAAAGTTAAGAGACTCACGTAAGGGAGATCTGCCACCTCATGTCAGACTGGCATCCGCAATAAAAGGTCAAGCAAACCTATAAAAGGATATCTCCAAACAATATAAAGAGGATGATCAACGGACAGACGGATCAAGAGAGATTTTTGAGACAGATAGGAAGAGTTCCAACCTTCTCTATACAGTGAGATATGAGGATCCATGAGTGATTATAAACAGATATATTATATTGGAGACTTCCCTTCCCAAACCTCCATGGACGTAGGCATATTGCCGAACCACATAAATCTTGGTGTCATCTCTTTTTACTTTTACAGCACTTATTTTCCATTCACTACCATGGACGTACGAAACGCTACCGTACAATCGTACCGAAACACTGCCGGGGGCTCCAAATAATTCACATCATGGCACTGTCAGCGTAGAGTCGTCCAGGCCCGTGAAGCACGACGTCAACAGTGGTGCCGTCTGTGGGATCTCTGTTGTCTCATAACTAATGTGTCTTTCGTAAGCCAGCAACAACACACTCTCAAAGCTCGCGATGTGAAGAAGAACAAACTGAGGCGATGGAAGGAAGAACTGACGAACAACCTATGATAACACAACAGAAGAACACAATAAAGGTGAAAGAATGATGATTTTCCAGCTCACATAATAAATTTCGAATAATGAAGGAAGCTTCCTCTAGATAAGTATTCTTAGCTTTTTTGAATTTTTACATTCATAAAAAAAAAAAAAAAATAGGGGTAAGTAAATCTTTACACGCCCAGGTGGAGAACCGAGCTCCATTGCACTCAATTGATTCTAATGAACTGTGCAAAGATTAAAGCACCCAGTAAAGACCGAATGCGTAAGAATCACATTGCCCGGACATTACAAGGTGAATATTGTGCACTTAAGTGCACAGTAAACCACAAACACTCCTTAGACATGCACAGTACTCGGATAAAAATACTATGCACTTAAGTGCACAGTGCATAAGCATGCACGTCCACATGCAAGGCCACCGTGCATTGTGCACAGGGCCCAACCTCCTGTGCGCCCAGAGCTCGCGACGCCACGCTCGAGCCCATTCACTCGTCGACAATCACCACTTGGACTGTCGACGGTCTCTGGCTCTAGAGCCACTGCCCCCACCAAAGGGGATCGTGAACAGTGCGTCCCGTGCGCACCATGCCGTGCGCATGGAGACCACGCCGTGGCCCAGCCGCTATATGGCGGGAGAGGGAGTCGGCGGCCCACCATGTGGCTCACCAGCCCTGTTTGTCTTTGCCGGAGTGTCACTGGCTGCTCCACCCTCTGGGAAGCTGCTCCAACAAAAGGACCACGTAAGTCTTCCACTAAGGTTTTCCAGCGTCTAAAAGTGCTACTCCTCGAGTTCGCTGCTGCTGTCGGCGGCAGCCACTTGGCCCACCGGCTGTTTTTGACCCTGTCCGAGCTTTCACCGTCGACAAGGGATGGCACTTCCGAGCGCCGCAGGAGACAGCGGGCTCTTGGCGCTTCAGGACCACCCCATGGCGGGCTGCATTTCACCAGCAAGGGAAAGAGCCATTGCTCTGGAAGCATCAGCACGGCACAAGTTTGACCAACTCTGGATTCTTCAAACCATAGGCTTAGAGTCCCTCCGCTCAGAAACCACTGTGTGGGAGGCATCTTCGCAGATCCTTCAGCTCTGTAGCCACTTACACAGGTTCCTCAGCTGGTAAAACCACACACATAGAGCTCGGTAAGTCTCTGCATGGGGTCCTCTGATTGGAAAGCACTACACGGGAAGAACTTGCACGGAATCCCTTAGTTAAGAAGACACTACACGGGAAGCTACTGCACGGGATGAGGCTTCACCTGCACATAAAAACATGGATGAGGTTCGCAATGTAAGGGAAGCACACGCTCGGAAAACTACTGCTTTTAAACCATCATCATAGAAACGTTAAAAATGGAAACCACCAAGTCGGGAAAGTGAGATCTAACTTGCTCATACTCGGGAGTCGCTAACTCGGAAACAGTTTACCAGAGAGTCACTATCACAGGAACCCTCCTTGGGACATACCCTCATTTGCTATAAACTCTCCACTCTTCTCAGAACAAACCAGCATCTCCTCCTGCATGAGACTTGGTCACCATTGGTGGGCTCGGACAGTGCACACTTATGCCACAATGCACTATTTTGTTCTGCTCGATTCGTTATTTCTGCTTGTTTTGGTATTTCTGCACGGCTTGGATTTTTCTGCTCGATTCGACTTCTTTGCTCGGTTCGACTTTTTCTGCTACGCTCGGTTTTCCAGCTCGGTTCGGCTACCCTGCTCGGCTTTGTTTTCTGCTCTGCTCTGCTGCGCAGGTAAGCACGGACTCCCCCAGACTAATCAACAATTCCAGGCTCGTTACTCATAAAATTCATGTGAATTTTGTCTCTACTAACAAAGTTATTTCTATCATTGGAACGAACTGCCAGGAGTGAAAGGTTAGGAACCCCCCGACCTACCAGAAACAAGCCCAGTTTCTAGATCAGCCACGAAGTATAAAGCACAGGAACATAGTCATGAGCTCTAACCTGCTAATAGTTGTTCACAACGCAAGTCTCAATGACTTGCCGAGCTTCTTGTGAGGATGCTACAAACAATGCGATGGTGAGAGAGCAGGGCCCTCGGGCTCTTCCAACCTATAAGTGCCAATCCACGAAATATAATGTACAGGAACCGAGCCATGAGCTCTAACCAGCTAACAGCTATTCACAACGCAAGTCTCAATGACTTGCTGAGCTTCGTGCAAGGATGCTGCAAATGATGCGTTGGTGAGGGAGTAGGGCTTTCAGGTTTTCGGGCTTTGTTAACCTATAAGTGCCAATCCATGAAGTATAAAGTACAAGAATCGAGTCATGAGCTCTGACCTGGTAACAACCATTCACAATGCAAGTCCCAATGACTTGTCAAGCTTCGTTCAAGGTTGCTGTCTGCGATGCATTGGTGAGAGAGCAGGGTTATTGGGCTCTGCCAACCTATAAGTGTCAATCCACAAAGTATAAAGCACATGCACAGAGCCATGAGCTCTGACCTACTAACAGCTATTCAAAATGCAAGTCCCAAAATGACTTGCCAAGTTTCGTGCAAGGTTGATGCCTGCAATGCATTAGTGATATAATCTCCATCGAACGAAATCTCTATCAACAAAACCGACTCACTAGACTCTCGCAAGCTCCGCGCTTTACGCGGTTGAGTCCACCTCCTGCACCATTTGAGCTCTACGCTCACGCTTTACGCGGTCGAGTCCACCTCCCGCACCATTCGAGCTCCATGCTCGCGCTTTATGCGGTGAAGTCCATCTCCCGCACCATTTGAGCTCCGCACTCGCACTTTACGCTGTTGAGTCCATCTCCCGCACCATTCGAGCTCCGCGCTCGAGAGGCATTATTGGGCCTAACCCAATAATGAGGAAATAGGAGCAGAAACAAAACCTGAGGAAATAGGAGTAGAAACAAAAACTAAGAAAATAGTAGCAGAAACAAAAACTGAGGAAATAAGAGTAGAAACAAAAGCTGAAGAAATAGGAGCAAAAACAAAACCTGAGGAAATACGAGCAGAAACAAAAATTGAGCAAATAAGAGCAAAAACAAAAACTGAGGAAATAGGAGCAAAAACAAAAGTTGGAGAAATAGGAGCAAAAACAAAACCTAAGGAAATAGGAGCAAAAAGAAAACCTGAGGAAATAGGAGCAGAAAGAAAAGCTAAGGAAATACGCTCACGCTTTACGTGGTCGAGTTCATCTCCCACTTTATTTGAGGTCCGCGCTCGCACTTTATGCGATCGAGTCTATCTCTCACTCCATTCGAGCTCCGCGCTTGCGTTTTACGTGGTGGAATCCACCTCCCGCACCATTTGAGCTCCGCACTCGCGCTTTATGCGGCGGAGTCCACCTCCCACACCATTTGAGTTCTGCACTGGCGCTTTACGTGGTGGAGTCCATCTCCCGCACCATTTGAGCTTCGCACTCACGCTTTACGCGGTTGAGTCCATCTCCCGTACCATTCGAGCTCCGCGCTCGAGAGGCATTATTGGGCTCAACCCAATAATGAGGAAATAGGAGCAGAAACAAAACCTGAGGAAATAGGAGCAGAAACAAAAACTAAGAAAATAGTAGCAGAAACAAAAACTGAGGAAATAGGAGTAGAAACAAAAGCTGAAGAAATAGGAGCAAAAACAAAACCTGAGGAAATACGAGCAGAAACAAAAACTGAGCAAATAAGAGCAAAAATAAAAACTGAGGAAATAGGAGCAAAAACAAAAGCTGGAGAAATAGGAGCAAAAACAAAACCTAAGGAAATAGGAGCAAAAATAAAACCTGAGGAAATAGGAGCAGAAGGAAAAGCTAAGGAAATACACTCACGCTTTACGTGGTCGAGTTCATCTCCCACTCTATTTGAGGTCCGCGCTCGCACTTTACGCGATCGAGTCTATCTCTCACTCCATTCGAGCTCCGCGCTTGCGTTTTACGTGGTGGAATCCACCTCCCGCACCATTTGAGCTCCGCACTCGCGCTTTATGCGGTGGAGTCCACCTCCCACACCATTTGAGCTCTGAACTGGCGCTTTACGTGGTGGAGTCCATCTCCCGCACCATTTGAGCTTCGCACTCACGCTTTACGCGGTTGAGTCCATCTCCCGCACCATTCGAGCTCCGCGCTTGACAGGCATTATTGGGCTCAACCCAATAATGAGGAAATAGGAGCAGAAACAAAACCTGAGGAAATAGGAGCAGAAACAAAACCTAAGGAAATAGAAGCAGAAACAAAAACTAAGAAAATAGTAGCAGAAACAAAAACTGAGGAAATAGGAGTAGAAACAAAAGCTGAAGAAATAGGAGCAAAAACAAAACCTGAGGAAATACGAGCAGAAACAAAAACTGAGCAAATAAGAGCAAAAACAAAAATTGAAGAAATAGGAGCAAAAACAAAAGCTGGAGAAATAGGAGCAAAAACAAAACCTAAGGAAATAGGAGCAAAAAGAAAACCTGAGGAAATAGGAGCAGAAAGAAAAGCTAAGGAAATACACTCACGCTTTACGTGGTCGAGTTCATCTCCCACTCTATCTGAGGTCCGCGCTCGCACTTTACGCGATCGAGTCTATCTCTCACTCCATTCGAGATCCGCGCTCGCGTTTTACGTGGTGGAATCCACCTCCCGCACCATTTGAGCTCCGCACTTGCGCTTTATGCGGTGGAGTCCACCTCCCACACCTTTTGAGCTCTGCACTGGCGCTTTACGCGGTGGAGTCCATCTCCCATACCATTTGAGCTTCGCACTCGCGCTTTATGCGGTTGAGTCCATCTCCCGCACCATTCGAGTTCCGCGCTAGAGATGCATTATTGGGCTCAACCCAATAATGAGGAAATAGGAGTAGAAACAAAAGCTGAGAAAATAGGAGCAGAAATAAAAGATGAGGAAATAGGAGCAGAAACAAAACCTGAGGAAATAGGAGCAGAAACAAAAACTAAGGAAATAGGAGCAGAAACAAAAGCTGAAGAAATAGGAGCAAAAACAAAACCTGAGGAAATACGAGCAGAAACAAAAACTGAGGAAATAAGAGTAAAAACAAAAACTGAGGAAATAGGAGCAAAAACAAAAGCTGGAGAAACAGGAGTAGAAACAAAACCTAAGGAAATAGGAGCAAAAAGAAAATCTGAGGAAATAGGAGCAGAAAGAAAAGCTAAGGAAATACGCTCACGCTTTACGCGGTCGAGTTCATCTCCCACTTCTGCGCTCGCACTTTACGGGGTCGAGTCCACCTCCTGCACCATTCGAGCTCCGCGCTAGCGTTTTATGCAGTCAAGTCCACCTCCAGCACCATTCGAGCTTCGCACTCGCGCTTTATGCAGTGGAGTCCACCTTCAGCATCATTCGAGCTACGCGCTTGCGCTTTACGCAGTCGAGTCCACCTCCCGCACCATTTGAGCTCTGCGCTCGTGCTTTACGCAATCGAGTCCCTCTCCCACTCGCAGCATACGCGTACTCATTAAACACTGGATGTCAGTTTGAAAACCCGTTCACCTTCAACGTGCCCACCTAGGACAGAGATTCTCGTAAAGAAAAACTTTCATAATTTTCAACCCACAAGCGTGCTAAAAATTAGCTGGGTTCTGTGAAGGGGAAAAATATCCATAGCTCATAAATTAGGCCCAGTTCGTCAAGCCATCGCTAAGGACAAAAAGGGAGATAAATAAGAGATAAGAAGGAGACAAGAGAGATATGAGGGCTGTAAATGTCAGAGGGAGACAAGAGGGATATGAGGGCTGTAAATGTCAGATGGTCAGGAGAAGAAAGCAAAGAGACTCATGCAAGGGAGATCTGCCACCTCATGGTAGTCTGGCATCCGCAATAAAGGATCAGGCAAACCTATAAAAGAGGATGCCCAGACAACAAAAAGAGGTGATCAATGGACGGACGGATCAAGAGAGATTTTTGAGACAGATAGGAAGAGCTCTAACCTTCTCTATACAATGAGATATGAGGATCCATGAGTGATTGTAAACAGATATATTATAATAGAGACTTCTCTTCCCAAACTCCCGTAGACACAGGTATATTGTCGAACCACATAAATCTTGGTGTCATCTCTTTTTATTTTTACAGTACTTATTTTCTATTTACCGCAATGGATATACGAAACGCCACCGTACAACTGTACCAGAACACTATCGGGAGCTCTAAATAATTCAAATCGTGGCACTATCGACGTAGAGTCTCCCAGGCCTGCGAAACACGACGTTAATAGGATCATTGTACTTCATTTTGAATTGGAAAATGTTTTTTATATTTACAATTTTATTTATGATATTATACGTGATGATGTATCAATTACTGAAAATGATATTTTGAAATTTGAAATAAATATTAATAAAATGAAACTGTCAATCAATACGTATAATAACAAACATAAAATTATACGTGTGGCATTACTCTTTTAAATTTTGTTTCGTTTTCTTAATTTTAAAGACAAGAATTAAAGAACATTCGTTATTGATGGCCGCCGAGGAAGACTCTGAATATTGAATGCAAACCAATGATCGATCTTGGATAGTTCTAAACCAAAGAGTTTTAAAAAGTTGGTGATTAAGTCCAAACAAGCAAGCGGTTGGCCAGTCATGATATGTCAATGACAACGTGACATAAAAAAATTAATTATTCAAGAATTAAGAAAAATAATAATATTAATTTCATGATGACATATTTGACCTCTGGTAAAGATCGTGGGCACATGTACACATACATAAACTATGAGTTTGGGTCCACCAATTTAAATGTTGCAAGGGCGTGGGGTCGAATTAAGGAGATAACTAATGGTGGGCTCCAGCCTCCACTAATTCAATTGAATCGGATAAGGATACTAGAATAGTATCTCTGTCCCAGAAATTGTCTTGGCATTTAAAAACGATTGACTTATTAATTCACTTAACCTCAATTAAAACTCTAACGGTTAGGATTAGTGAGGTGATTTGATCACTTTAAATTATTTTATTATTATTTATAAATTATTTATTACTATTTACTATTTTTTTTTAATTATTTACATATCATCGTATGTCACCTTCACTCCAAATGTAAACTTTCTTTACTAGTGAATGATGGATTTGCGTGTTTTCAAAAGTAATTATTAAATAATTTATATACAGATTTTGTTATTACTGTTTTTTGAAAAAAAAAAAAATTATTTATTAACTCTTTTGTTATTATTTTATGATATGATATTAAATGATTAATTTATAAATAAAATATAATAAATAATTTTTAATTATCTAACGTTACGTAATTAAATATTATTAAAAGATGAGAGAATGGTAAAATTCAGAATGAAGATTACGCTTTTCAAAAAACTTTTGCATGCTATTATTCAATAATAGGAATAAAGTACTTTTTATAGTTTTTCGGTACAATTTGTGATTTTGTCTCTTTGTTTCTCAACGATGATTTTGTTTGTTGTTGTTGGCAGTTACGAATCTCATCCACTCTCGTCCATTCTCGCTTTGACGTAAGAAGAATAAAATTAAATAAAAATAAATGTTATACTTATAAAAAAAATTCATATAAAAATAAATTTATAAATTGATATAACTTTATATGATATATTAAATTTATTTTATAATAAAAATAATTTTATAATCTAACGTATTATATTAAATCATGATATCAATTTGTGAATTGCCTTTTATATAATTTTTTCGTAGTTAACACAGTTTTCAATTAAAATAATCAGAATTGGATGCTTTTAGAAGATACATCTGTTTGAAAGATCGTGTGTGTGTATATATATCTTGGAAGAACTTAGCCATCTGTTCTTTTGGGAACAGGTAACATTTTTCTTGGGATTTAGATATAGCATAAGTTTGTTCAACAGTACGCACGCAGTGTTGTGTGTGCAAAGTTCTTTCCTTCTCTTCTTCTTCAGTCAGGCTCCGCCCTTTCCTTCTTCTCGCTGTCTTGGTATCAGAGCCAATCTGGTATCTAATTGTTGTGAATTGCTTCTTTCCTGTTGAACTTATTTTGTTTTCAGACAACCCCCACCCGGAGTTTCTACTTTGGTTGGTTCAGGATCATCTTTCGACAAGTAGGTGAGGTACCTGGTAAGTCCCGTGTTAAGCCGAGGTTGGCGTTTAGGGCAGATATAGGTGCAAACTCGAGGGCCGAGAGTGGTAAGTTCGCAGACCCCTGAGATGCGATGGTCGGTGTTGTCCTAGGACAAAATGAGTTGGATAGGTAGATCCAATTCAACAGTTAGTTCCAGGTCGGCTATGCCGCCTGACATAGTGAATGAGGAAGACTGTGCTTTTGAAGCAGTTGAGTCTTCTGCTTTGGGATCATGGAAGATTCCAAATCTAGATGTCAAGAAGCTTTATCGAACCAACTGGTTTGAAAGAACTTTGCACACACAACACTGCGTGCGTACTGTTGAACAAACTTATGCTATATCTAAATCCCAAGAAAAATGTTACCTGTTCCCAAAAGAACAGATGGCTAAGTTCTTCCAGGATGGATTTAGATATATACATATTGGATCTGTCCAGATTGCTGCCAAACCTTTAACTAGGAAAGACATCGATGCATCCGTTCTTTTCTGTCTAAGGGATGCCAGATTCAATCATTTTGAAACAAGTATTCTCGGAATGATCCAATCGTCTTTAACGAACGGACCAGTCCATTTTAATTGTTATCCTGATTTAACTCTTGCTATTGATGATAATCATATTTCAAAATGTTTAACTCTAAATATTTTGACCTCTGGTTATGATATGCTTGAAGGGAGTAAACCTCTCACTTTGATTTACAGGATTTATTATCGTCTTTTAAAAACGAATTTAAATCCTAGAGCTATTGCAAAACCCATCCAGGGAAAAACTCTACTGATCCAGAGTTCTACCCCAGATGCGGAAATTTCCACCCCAAGAATGATTTTTTGGAAAGATATAACTCTTCCCAAAGAATGGATCTTGGAAGAAGAAGTTCCTCCGATCGCTATCCCTCGAAACCCGGTTGATAGTTATCCAAGTAACATTCAACAGTATTTGGATGGAACCATTAAAATTTGTTTTGATCAGAATAGATCTCCAGGGCTAAGAAGAAATTCTTATGCTGGATCTAGTTCTTCTTTTGAAGGGTCAGAAATTCCAGTAAGAAGAGACCAAAATCTCAAACAATTTCTGGAAGATTCTGTTAAAACTGCCCAACCTGTTAAACCTGCTTTAAAACTGAAAGGACTCTCTACGTCCTCTCAAGTTACTTCTGCTTTTTATACAGCACAGGGTGCTGGTTCCTCTAAAGACCAGCCTATTCATAACGAAGCTGATAAAGAAGATGAATCTTCTGAATCACCCACAGCTTCAGAAACGGTAGCCCCTGTTGCTCCTCAGATTCATCACAGTCTAACTGTGTTGAATAAACCATTTGCGTTTGATCTTGTTTATCTTTTTGAAGAATACAAACTTTCAAAAAATAGTGCTAGGCGAAAAGCCTATCATGCAAAGTATTCCGAAAAAGAAAAACAACGTGTTAAACGGAAATGGAAAGAAGAAATGAATAAGCAGCAACAGCATATTCTTTTCTTTGATTTTGTTGAAAATATTTATGTTTCAAACAACACTTTAAACGTTGTTAAAACTGATTTTGTCCAGGAAGAAGGTAAGATGGTAGTTCAGTCAAGCCATCCACCTTTGGAGACTGTTCTCATCACCCACAAGGGAGTTGAGATATCTGCTTCGCCTTTCAAAATCTCGGAAACTGTTTCCAGAGATCCTGAGAAGGACAAGATTCTCAAAGAAACAAAAAAGGTTATTTCTCAAAATAACTTTGTGAATCTTGCTCTTCATACGATCGGACAACAGTTAGATCGGATTGAAGAAAAGGTTGAAAAACCTGATCCTATTCCTTTGGTTTTAAATACAGATCAACCAAAGAAAATAATTGAAAAACCTTTGATTATCTTACCCGAAAGTCGAGCCAAAATTGATTTTAAAATACCTCAGGCACAGACTTTAGATAAGATTGATCAAATACTTAAAGATCTGAAAAAAGAACAGCCTTCTACTAGTGCTTTGTCTAACAAAGAAATAGAAGAAGAAGTTCTCATTGAAACCACAGACGAGTCCTCTAACGATCACTCCTCTAAAGAAAAGGATCTTGATTTACTTGAAAACAATTTTCAAGATATTGTTTTAAAACCTGAAATCGCCACATTTTCTTCAAAAGGACCCAAACCAATGAGTCTGACGAAGAATTGGTATTCCAGGCCTACTCCTCCTGATTTACAGTTTGAAGAAAAAATTTTTCAAAGCCAATCTTCTTACTCTGCTGACAAGGTTTACGAATGGAATATTGATGGTTTCTCTGAACAAGAGATCATGAATACCATGAGTAAAATGTCCCTTGTAGCAAATGCTTATGTGAATAATAATATCAGACAGCCTGATATTGTTAAGATTTTAACACAAGGTTTTTCCGGTGTTTTAAGAAACTGGTGGGATAAACACCTTACCAGAGATGCCAAGGAAACTATTCAGAATGCTGTCAAGCGTAATGATGAAGGGTTCCCTATTTTTGATGAATCCATTGGATCTGCTCAATCTGATGGAGTTAATACTTTAATTTATACAATTTTAAAGCATTTTATTGGTACACCATCTGATATAACCAGTCGTATCAGCGACCAATTAAATAATCTTAGATGTCATCAGATGTCTGATTATAGATGGTACCAAGATGTTTTTATTTCCAAAGTAATGCTTCGTGATGATAGCCAGAAGCCTTACTGGAAGGAGAAATTTATTGATGGTTTACCTCGCTTATTTGCTTATAAAGTGAAGGATGAACTTACTGTTGCTGGGTCTCTTAATTATGATACATACACCTACGGTGATATATGTGCTGTAATAAAGAAACTTGGTATTAGTATGTGTAATGATCAAAGAATGCTCCGAGAGCAGATGAGAAATAGCAAGAAAGCCAAATACGAAATGGGAACATTTTGTGAACAATTTGGACTTCCTGCTATAGCTCCCTCTAAAAGGAGACACAAGTTTTCTAAACTTCATGGTGGTATCAGGAGAAAACCCCATGATGAATTTTATAAGAAAACTTATAAAAAACCATTTTCTAAGCCATTTTCTAAGAAAAAGAAATCTAAAGATTCTTCTCAAGAAGAATGTTATATCTGTGGCAATCCAGGGCATTTCGCTAATAAATGTCCCCAGAAAGCCAAAAAAGATAAAAAGTTTAAAAAGAAGCTTAATCAGTTGAACATTGATAACAATGATAAAGAAGAACTATTTCGACTCCTAGAAATAGCTTCGTCTTCATCATCTGATATCCTCGAATTCAGTTCAAGTGATTCAGAGTATCACTCAGAAACTGAATTTTCAGATTCTACTGGTCCTAAGCTAGGTTGCAATTGTAATGATACTTGTTGCCAGACTAAAGGAAAGACAATTCATGTTTTAACTAAGTCTGAAGAACAGGAGAATTTATTGCTAACCTTGATTTCCCAAATTACAAATCCTGAGCTCAAAGAAGAATATCTTCTTAAGCTAAAGAGACTTCTGGGTCGCCAGGAACCAGAACCCTCAAAACACAGGATTAGTTTTCAAGAAACCTTGGAAAGATTTCAAAAGAAAAAACCCAAGGATATTTCCACTAATGATTTGCAACACGAAATAAATCTTGTTAAAAAAGAAATCGTTGAACTCAGATCTGAGGTTAACAACCTTAAGTCTGAAAATGAGATTTTAAAACAAGAATTTTTAGTGTTCAAAATTGATAAACAACTTGATCAGGATATCCCTTCTGATAATGAGCAAACGAACGACTCTGGTTCTAGCCAACATGAGTTAGCTGCTGATAACCAGATTTGTTTAATCCATCATACCATTTCTCCGAAATGGTTTTCAAGGGTTACCATTGTGGTTGCCCATGATTTTCAATTTTCTGTTGTTGCTATGATTGATTCCGGATCAGACCTGAATTGTATTCAGGAAGGACTCATTCCCAGCAAATATTTTGAAAAATCTTCTGAGAGATTATTTTCTGCAAATGGATCTCAGATGAAAATTACTTTTGAGCTTAATAACGCTCATGTTTGCCAAAATAATGTTTGCTTTAAAATCCCTTCTGTTTTAGTCAAAAACATGTCTGACAAAGTGATTTTAGGCATTCCCTTTATTTCTGCTTTATATCCTTTTTTGACTGAAAAAGATGGTATTACTACCGACCCTTTTGGTCAAAAAGTCAAATTCAAATTTGTATCTCGTCAAGAGATTGATCATGATAAAGGTTTGAAATCTTTACTTTCTGCAAAACAAAAGCATCTTAATTTCCTTCAACAAGAAATAAGATACAAAAAGATTTCTGATCATTTATCTTCTCCCATTTTGATTTCAAAAATTGATGATTTTAACAAGCGTCTTATTTTTTATGTTTGTTCTGATTTACCAAATGCTTTTTGGCATAAGAAGAAACACATCGTTTCTCTTCCCTATATCAAAAATTTTGATGAACGCACAATTTCCACTAAAGCTAGACCAATTCAGATGAATAGTCAGACTTTAGAATTCTGCAAAAAGGAAATTGCAGATCTAGAAGATAAAGGCATAATTAGAGAGAGTAAGTCCCCCTGGTCTTGCCTAGCTTTTTATGTCCGTAAAAAGGCCGAACTAGAGAGAGGTACCCCTCGTCTAGTCATTAATTACAAACCTTTGAACAAAGTCTTACAGTGGATTAGGTATCCTATTCCCAACAAAAATGACTTAATTCATAGGTTGAGTGATGCTGTAGTCTTTTCCAAATTTGACCTCAAGTCCGGGTTTTGGCAAATCCAGATAGCCGAGTCAGATAGGTACAAGACAGCCTTTGTTACTCCCTTTGGTCATTACGAATGGAATGTGATGCCATTCGGTCTCAAAAATGCCCCCAGTGAGTTCCAACATATCATGAACGACATTTTCAATTCGTTCACTGCTTTTACCATCGTCTACATAGATGATGTTCTTGTTTTTTCAAAATCTATTGATGAACACTGGAAATATTTAAATTCGTTTCTAGACATCATTAGACTCAATGGTCTTGTCGTTTCTGCGAGAAAGATCAAATTGTTCCAAACCAAGATCAGATTCCTTGGTTATGATATTTTTGAAGGAAAAATCAGGCCCATCCAAAGAGCCATTGATTTTGCCAACAAATTCCCTGATGTCATTCTTGACAAAAATCAGTTACAGAGATTTCTAGGATCTCTTAACTATGTTGCTGATTTCTACAAGGATATGAGGAAACAATGTCGTCCTTTGTTCAAAAGACTTCTTTCCAATCCTCCTCCTTGGACAGAAATACATACTAAAATAGTGAGGAAAATCAAAGCACATGTCAAAACTCTGCCGTGCCTTGGTATCCCCACTTCTGATTCATTCAAAATAGTTGAGACAGATGCCTCAAAACTTGGTTATGGTGGCATTCTGAAACAATCTGTTTCACCAGGTTCATCTGAACAAATTGTTCGATTCCATTCTGGAACCTGGAATCCTGCACAAGAAAAATATAGTACTATTAAACAAGAAATATTATCTATAGTACTATGTATTTCTAAATTTCAATCTGATTTGTTAAACAAGAAGTTTTTACTTCGCATTGATTGCATGAATGCTAAATTTGTTTTAGAACAAGATGTTCAAAACATTGCATCAAAACATATTTTTGCACGATGACAAGGCATTTTAAGTGTTTTTGATTTTGATATTGAATACATCAAAGGCACTGATAATTCTATCCCTGATTTTCTTACCAGAGAATTCTTGCAGACACCCAACCATGAGCGTCAGCAAAAAGAAAGGAAAAGAGAAACAGAGAGCGAATCCCCCACCTCCAATACCCAGTATAAAACTCATCAAGAATGAGTCTGGATCCTCCATTGTGCCCAGTGCTCCCTCCACAGCACTGGATATTGCCAATAGGTTCACACCTCTTGGTAAAATTGCGCAACCGTCGACCTTTGCGTCTACGGTTTCTACCCCTTTTGATCCATGTGCAAAAGCAATTGCATCAAAAGGACCTACTTTGATTACTCCACAGTTTTTCCTCCCAAAAGGAAATTCTATGTATATGAAGAAGCCATTTCTTACCCATCTGTTCCATATAGAACCTTGCCGTTCTAATTTTACAGATCCGTTCAAAATAGCCTCTTCTTATTTTCTCCCTAATTTCCACTGGATACCTGAAGATTCCTCCAAAAATCTCCAGTATTACTCCAGTATTTTGATCCTCACCAACTCTCTTATCATAAAACCCATTTATGATAAGAATGATTCCACCAAATTAATTTATCACAGTGCTTATATCCTCCGAGTCATCACAGAAGATGAATGGGGTACCAACCCATCCACTCTTAAACGGCTCCAAGACTCTGCGCTGAGTTATAATTATTTTGATTACATAACTGCCTGGAGACGTTTCATGTTCTTTCAGGTACCTGATATGAGCCATTCATGGTTCATCAATTTTGATAAAAGATTCAAAGGAACTTTCCCCTACTGGTTTCTCCAATGGTGGGACCTATTTGGTTTAATTTCCCAGAATCTCCCTGAGCAGCTCGCCAGAGCTTTTACATTTTATCAACAATTTGCTGGTACAAAATTGAATCGGCATTCCCAGATGTTTCCTTATGAGCTCCATTTCTGCAAGACCTACAAACTACCATGGATCTTCAAATGGACTTATGAGAAAAATGCTAATATAATGGACCGAGCTTATTTCACAAAATGGTGGGATAGGTACGGTTATACTGAAAAAGTAATCAGCCAGATGATTAAGGATTTCCCTCAAGTCGCCCCTGACTTAGAAGACAAGAAGGAATTCCCTGCAATAAAATCTGGTTCAGCAATACCTGAATACCCCCTGGTAATTCAGGCCCCTGATTCACCAACAGTTTCATCAAGAGGAAAAGCCACCAGCTCATCCTCTAAGAAATCCTCCAAGTCTGTCAAAGATAACATCCTCAGCAGACTCGGTAAAAAAGATTTGTTAAAATTGTTGGAACAATAACTGTCCAAGTCTACGAGTGATAATTCTGAAGAAAATTCGGAAGCATCCTCCGAGGCTTCATACAGCAATATTTTTGGTCATGATTCAGAAGGCATTCCAAAGCTGGAAGATGATTGACTACTTCTTGAGTTCAAAGAAGACCGACAGTCCTCTTTGAGATAATTGACACTCTGCGCCAAAATCAGCCTCCCATAGAGACAGCTGGAAGTCACAGAGTGGACCGAATCCTAATTTGTCGTCTTACGCCCAAAGTAGCCGCCCACAAAGACAGCTGGAGGACATAATGATGACACCCTGTGCCCCGTGCTTAAACAGTTCCCACTGTGCACTCACGGGTTGTTACTTTAATGATTGTAAACAAGAACTCCTTATTCTATAAAAGGAGAACCTCGTTTCTATGCTAAGGCAGAGCTCATTCCAGAACTCACTTGAGAGAAAACTTCTAAAACCTCTCTACCCTGTTCTTGACTCTCCTTATTTACCCTGATTCCTGTAAGTGCAAATCTGCACTACCTTGTGCCTGTAATTACTTTAAGCTTGTTAATTTTAATAAAGCTTATATGTTTATTACAATTATCTTTGCATACGCATACATGCATATGGTCGGTCTAACCGCCTGTTTATTTTGTGCTTGCATAATTTAATTATTGTGCAATAAACTCTGTTCTTCCATTCCCTTCCTTCTCTTCTTCTTCAGTCAGGCTCCGCCCTTTCCTTCTTCTCGCTGTCTTTGTGTGTATATATATATGTATATATATATACAAGTATCGGTCTCACTACTATTTTTTGGGTAAACGGTGGAAATTTTATGATTTGAGAGCAGGCGATGGAATGTTAGTCAAATTTGACGTACCAAGTGCTTAATGTAAGCACGTAAATCCCAAAACCTAAATATTTAGTTAGAAAAAATCTGGAGAGAACCCATTGTAGTGGGAGCAGTCGCTGCACACCGTACGTAATATAAGTAAAATGACGAAAAACACCTTATAACATTCATCTTCTAAATTCGAATTACTGTGGAGTATGGACTGAGAGATAGCTGATGAGAGAGAGAGCGGATATGAGAGAGAGATCGAGATGAGAGAGAGAGTGACGATGAGAGAGAGAGAGAGACGATGAGATAGAGAGCAGAGATGAGAGAGAGACGATGAGAGAGAGAGCGGAGATGAGAAAGAGACCGAGATGAGAGAGACGATGAGAGAGAGATGATGAGAGAGACGTTGGAGAGATGCTGAGAGAGAGGAAGAGAGAGAGAGGGGTAGCCGTCTGTGCATTTTGCAACAAAAAAAAAATGGACCAGAAGTAGCCACGTAGTGTGTGCAATATGTGCACAACTATATAGGCTGCTATGTAGCAATACTCATTTAGTTATATTAAATGTTTAAAGAAATTTGTAAACTTTTTTTAATTGTTGAGTACAATAAAAAATTAATAATTTATCATCTTTTAAACAGATATCAATTAATTAATATTGCAGCAAGAAAAAATGTGGGGCTAATTGTATGTTTGATCTGGAGAAGGATTTTAATAGGAGTTTATTGTACGTCAATTTTAAAAGCAAATTACTAATGGCTTTATTAGCTATAATATATATATATATAATATATATATATATATATATATATTAGGTTTATATTGATGAAAATGGAGGCTATTTCACTGCAGAAAATCAATTTAACTTATCTCCGATTATATTTTGGACATCAGCAATAATATTTATGCCTCTCTTTTAGTGAATTTCATAAAATTTAATTAACTCGTAGTACTTCAGAAAAACTTGTAATAATGTTTTATTAAAGTTATAAGAGATTTTCTTCAAAAAATACTGTCATATATATATATATATATATATATATATATATAGAAAGTTAACATGAGCTCTTGAAAAAGAGAAATATTTCAAATAGTGTTATTCTCTTATTTGGTTTTGTTTATTTTCACAGATGAGATGAGTTGAGATAAAAGTTGAAAGTTGAATAAAATATTGTTATAAAATATTTTTTTAATATTATTTTTGTTTTAAAATTTGAAAAAGTTGATTTGTTTATTTTATTTTATATAAAAATTTTAAAAAGTTGTAATAATTAGATCATGAGATGAGTTGATAAGTTTTGTGAAAGTGAACAGACCAACTACAGGGAGATTTATGCATTTCTTGATACTAGTTTCGAGAATCGTGAATATTACTAGTATTCTTGGTGAGTGTTGAAATAACTCTATACCTATTAATCAAAAGATATATAGTAAGTTTTGATAACAATAAAATAAGCGATCATTGTATTTTTTCAATAGATGTCTCTTATTATAAATTGTCGTCTTGTGATTCTAAGTACCATAAATTACAATATTGTATTTATTTCTCAACGCCAACAAGACACAAGTGAAAAATATTTGAGCCAAAGGAGTCGAACCATGAGGAGAGTGGAGCTCCAACATGTAAAATTAATGGAAAATTAAAATGGGTGTTAAACAGGTTGAAAATGGGGATGAGAAAACTAAACGAATGGAGCAAAAAGTTTTTAGAAGGAAATGAAAGAGAAGCTAGCTAAAAAGAGTTCAGCTATTACAGGATATGCCTCACTTCCGACCGAACTGAACTCATTGTGGGCTTTGGTTTAGGGTCATAAAGATTATAGGGTTGGACTGAGGGCTTATATGGGCTCAGATGTACCTATTTTTATTGTATTTCTTTATATGGGATAGGGTGTTAGTTAAGCCTAGTTGCTTATATCCTATGTAATTGCTATTAGTTTGGACTTAAAGGCCTATAGCCTCTATTTAGCTTTCCATACTCTCTATATGTATTGAGTTGGATAGTGTAAAGAATTATGCTGAATGTTAAAAGAAATTTCTTATTTTCTCTTCATCTTCTCTCTCATTTTCCCTTTGATCTTTCTTGAGGAGCTGCCATTGAAGAGAGCATATCAGAGTTCTTTTATCAAATACTGGGTGTGTTACAAATTAGTATAAGAGAGATACTGGACTTTGTGCTATCAAAATCTATGGAAGAATTTATTGCATCATTATACAAAATTAAGGAATTGGTTGAACAATCACAACAAACTCAAGAACGTATCCAGTACAAAATAAGAGATTTCAAGAACAATTATAATGAAAATCTAAACTATTTGGATCACCAAGTTGGTGCGACTTAAGAAAAAGAACCAGCAGCGGTGATCCAACCAAGCCAGAACCACCCTTCTAAACCCTTAGCTAAATCTATATCTCAACCTCCAGCATGGGAGCAAAACATCACACCCCTCGCAGAACCTCCTTCTGCACTATTAGAATCCCAACACTTACTTCCAACACTCTAGCTGGGAGTTTGACCCCTGTGGTGGTGTCGACTTTCTGTCCTCACCACAAAAACCCAACCAAACAATATTTCAACCTTCACATCTCTCATTTCCATAGCAAAAGTGTTGGTTCTTACCCTAACTTGAGCTCTTTACTTCACTTCACTCCATCATCCCCACGATTATTTCCAAGCACCTCCATTCCACCATCACCCACCCTCCTTCCATCCCCATTGTTTTCTTCATCTTGCTTTGGTCCTTGCCCCGCTTTCCCACACCGTCCTATATGTCACCTCCACCTCCAAGGAAACATTTCTTCATTTTTGCAGACACATTTGGACTCAAAGAGGAACTAGCTCATAGTTCAGCACATGAAAACCCTCTCCAAACACCTCTGTAAATACGACCTTCAATATGACAATCTATACGACCCGCTCTCTTCCCGACGACACGTAGGTGATCTGTGCCATTGGGAAGAACATGGCCTTCTTGGTCGTTAGAGAGAAGGGGTTCATCGTCCAGTGCATTGTTACAATGCACCCTAACACTAGGAGCTGTCAGATGGTGAAGTACGTTGCTGGGCTAAGCCATGAGTTGATTGTGGACATCGAAGGGGTAGTCTCCATGCCCATTGTTCCCATCAAAGGCGCCATGCAGCAGGTTGAATTTCTAGTGCAAAAAATATTGCTTGTTAACAAGGCTATGCCAACCTTACCCATCAATATTGAAGATGTTGCTCGTAGTGAAATTGAAATTGAAAATGTTTTACAGGCTAGAATCGTGGAGCCTTCCATTGGTAAGTCCTCCATTTTTTTTTCTTCCTTATGGGGAAAAGTTTGTTGATGCCTGATTTCCAATTTGCGGCATAAAATTGTTGAGTAAAAAACGAGGATGCAAGTACAGGGGAGGTTTGTGTAGAAATGCTAGTCAATTTGGGAATTCCTAGGGTATGGTCTTGTGACATACCTAGTGGGTTGCATTTGTGTCTTGCATCTGCTTGTGATTTCCGTGTTAGAAAAATATATATACCTATGTTTCATAGGAATGGAATTGGTTTAAGCCAAATCTTCTCTCCTTTTCCAATCTTCTTAAAGAGCTTAATCTAAAAATGGGCGTGCATTTGAGAAATATATGTTACTGGGTCTTGACAACAAAAATCTTGAAGGGATTGTGCCTAAGGGTGTAAATCGGTTTGGTCCGGTGATGGATTGAAATTTTCGGTCCATCATTTTCCTTAGACAGGACCGGACCGGACCGAACATCCATAGGGGCTGGACTGGACCGATAGCTATCAGTCTGGTCCAGTTGGTCCGTTTAGTCTAGTCTAATTATTTTCTTATCTTTTTTTGTTTCAAATAAATTAATAAAAAAATTATTTAAATTACTAAATTAAAATTAAGTAAATTATTAATGTGGATTATGTAACTAACACTCTAAAAAATATTTTACTATAATTATATTTATGATGTTGATAGTTACTACTTACTAACTTAGATTTTACTCTTTAGTATGCATAGTTTATTTATTGTTGAGGTGGAGACTGGTTTTGGAGCTGAAAAATCGAGAAACAGTGAGTTCGCTTGACTGTCGCTCGACCTAGCACTTGAGTGAAGCTCTAACCGTGAGTTCACTCGAAGTGCTCGACCGTGGGCTCGAGCAAAGCTCAATCTGTGAGTTCACTCGAGTCTCGCACGACAGTGGGCTTGAGCGAGATACAAACTCTAGTGTTCACTTGAGCCACACTCGACACCCCGCTCAAGCCAATGTTAATTACTATTAAATAATTTCATTGTACATAGATTTAGGTATTTAAAAAAATGACCTAATTATTTTAATTATATGTGTTAACTATTTACATATAATGACATAAATTATCACATGATTTATTATTAATTGATAACATATATTATTTTATATCTCATATGGTCAATGATATAAACTAGATCAAAATTACATCATTAACTTGTATAATTACTATTTAAAAATAATATATTAAATTATTAAAAATATTTTTTAAAAATACATATAAGGGTTCATTCCAATTCAGTCTGGTCCGGTCTAAAATTTGTAAACCTCAGGACCGAACCAAATGTCATCGATCCACATATTTTGGGACTGAGACCGATCGGTCCATAATTTGGTCCGGTTTGGTTCGGTCAGTTTTGCTGGTCCGGACCAAATTACTTACAACCTTAATTGTTCCTATAGAGTTTGAACATTTGAAGAGTGAGTTTGATGAGAGAATTGAGATGGTTGATGCAAAAGGAATTAAAGACTTGGGCGCAACTTGTAAGGTGCTTGATGAAATGCCGGATAAGAGTGTTGGTTGTTACCGGACATTCTATCTCATGTGTGTTTTGCTAGAATTAATTTGTTACAGAGTCATTTCTCTTGTTGCTTTCTAAGAGAACTGTGTTCAATAGAGGTTGGGTGGTCTATCATGGAATTTATGGCCCTTGAACTGTTGATTCCTCCAATATTCGAGAAGTTAATTTATACAAAATGAGTTTGGAGACCACTGCCTCGTCATTTGTTGTTACTGCATCAGCTTCCCTTTTACTTGAAAACTCTCTGTTAAGTAATATTATTAAGAAAAATCTTGATGTGTTTTACACAGTTGATGCTGGGGCGTTGGGTTTGTCTTTATTTTTAATTCACATCAATGTTACTGAGATTAAGTGTACTCTTCAAGCACTGTGGAGACTTGGTGTTGTTAGGTTTTTGGCAACTTACAAGGTTATTTCTCTTCTAGCCATTGTGCCTGATGAGTGTACGAAAGTGCACTCTAAATACCCTATTATTAGACTAAAATACTAAAATGTTAATAGAAATCATTGAAATTAATGTGTATTCTTGAATTGAGTTTCTATTTACTCTGGGATACTCCTAAGCAGATTTTTATGTTTTATTTTAGAGTCTATAAAAGAGCAAGCACAAACCCATCCAAATTCAAAGGACTTTCAAGTGGGCAAGACGTTGAAAAAACCTAAGAACTTTCAACGATTGTAGAACTCTTCAAATAAGGATAATGATAGGGTTTGAGAGTAATTCGGATCAGAGTCCAAAATGCGCTAGGAGATAGAATGTATACACTTTAGTATTTTAACCATAACTTTCCGCTAAAATATTGGATTGATGCGATTCTTGATGCGTTGGAAATCTATCTTCAATAGCTACAAAGTTGTCTCTAATAAAGATTTCCAAATTCGAACTCCTAAAGTACGTACGTGGCTGTCAAGTTGAGTCCTAAAATTTAGGCGATTTTGTGTGCAGGAATATGAAGACATTAGGGTTTCTTTCTTTCCTTATTTAAGCACATCATTAGCACGAAATTGGAGAGAAGAAAGGAGGGAAGACGGCTTAGTTTGAAGGAGGAAGATCTGAAATTAATTTCCATGGCCACCGTTTGCTCTATTTTTCTCTTGAGATTTTTATTGTCCATTATATTTATGGGTAACTAAATTCTCAAGTAGGACTAGGGATAAACTTGCACATTAGATTGTATTTTTAATTTATTCTTAATTTATGTATTTGATTTTGAATTACTAAAACTCTTTTGTTTTATCATTCTCAATTCATCGTTAATGTTTTCCTCTCCGAATAATTATAGAATTTATTCTGTTTATGGATTCAGTCATATTTTTTCTATTGAATGGATTGACTCTTTGATTATGTTTGGATAAATTATTTTTCTATATTGATTTAATTCTTTGTTGCAATATCGCTTCCTGAGTACATTGTCGTCGTTGGATTTTCTCAATAGTGATAATAATTTACGTATTTTAAAAGTGATGAATGATTTTTCAAAAGGTTACATTTGATTTAATCTTGGTTTATAAATCTATACATTCTGATTGGGAATATTAGGAATTGAGTTCCCAATTGAGTTATTCAATGAAATAAGAATAATTAAAATACCATATTTGTGCAAGAGATTCCCGACGCTTTACTGTTTGTCAAACTTGAGTATTTTTTCCGTTAGTCACTTTGTTTCACTTTAATTTACATTTAAAATTAATATTTATTTTTCCATTAATAATTTAATCACTTTCTTTAGTTTTTTTGTTCTTTTTAAAATTATTTTAATTTGTCTCTCTGTGGAATTGACACCCCAAAGTTATGCTACAACTACCGCATTATTCTTTGGGCGTAATCAGTGCCTTTGGAAGAACTATTCTTTTTCTACATAATTCTAATTCGAAAGGGTAGTAAAACTTATGAGTATGTTGTTTCCATGAGAACCCAAAGTGAATCACTTGGTCCATTTCTCCTCCTCAACCACCGCTCACTTGCATCCGGTTTCATCAATTGGGCCTCTCAACTAGTGTTTTGAATTTCTTACCGTACTGGCCGTTGAGCCGGTACAGGTACCCTATATGTTTCGTACCGGCCGTATCGACCTGTACCGATCGTTTCGGCCTCAATTTCGGCATGTACCGGCCTTTATCGGCCTATATTTCGGCCGGTACCGGCCGATATTTCGGCCTTCAATTTTTTTTTTCATTTTTTCAAACTACAAACTTATTTTTTGACCCCCAATTCAGACTAGGCTATTTATAATTTATATATATATGTGTATTTATATATAATTTATTCATATATAGACTATTATTTTAGAATTTAATTTATATATATATTTATATATATAATTTGATTGGGAATATTAGGAATTGAGTTCCCAATTGAGTTATTCAATGAAATAAGAATAATTAAAATACCATATTTGTGCAAGAGATTCTCGACGCTTTACTGTTTGTCAAACTTGAGTATTTTTTCCGTTAGTCACTTTGTTTCACTTTAATTTACATTTAAAATTAATATTTATTTTTCCATTAATAATTTAATCACTTTCTTTAGTTTTTTTGTTCTTTTTAAAATTATTTTAATTTGTCTCTCTGTGGAATTGACACCCCAAAGTTATGCTACAACTACCGCATTATTCTTTGGGCGTAATCAGTGCCTTTGGAAGAACTATTCTTTTTCTACATAATTCTAATTCAAAAGGGTAGTAAAACTTATGAGTATGTTGTTTCCATGAGAACCCAAAGTGAATCACTTGGTCCATTTCTCCTCCTCAACCACCGCTCACTTGCATCTGGTTTCATCAATTGGGCCTCTCAACTAGTGTTTTGAATTTCGTACCGTACTGGCCGTTGAGCCGGTACAGGTACCCTATATGTTTTGTACCGGCCGTATCGACCTGTACCGATCATTTCGGCCTCAATTTCGGCATGTACCGGCCTTTATCGGCCTATATTTCGGCCGGTACCGGCCGATATTTCGGCCTTCAATTTTTTTTTTTTCATTTTTTCAAACTACAAGCTTATTTTTTGACCCCCAATTCAGACTAGGCTATTTATAATTTATATATATGTGTATTTATATATAATTTATTCATATATAGACTATTATTTTAGAATTTAATTTATATATATATTTATATATATAATTTATTCATATATCGACTATCCCGAAACGGTACCGGTACCGAAATATTTCGTTCCAGTACCTTGACCGGTACGGTATTCAAAACATTGCTCTCAACACCCTGAGTTCACCAACACTTCACCCACATACCAATCAATCCTTAAATCTCTCTCTTTGTCACTCAAATCACCTACCACAATGTTTGATAAAATGGGTGTTAAAGGCGTATCTATTAGCACTCTTGGGCTGGTATTCTTTGTGATATTTTACAGGACGATGGTGGTTTATATTGCCATCAATCTCTCTAATCAACACTATGGAGATGGCAAACTTGACAAGAAAGGGGCAGAAATTCTGTCTCGACTGTTTGTGGAAATATCAATTAAGAGTTGTGTGGTTTTGATGTTTTGGTGTAAACTAGTCTTTAAGATGGAAGGCAAGAAGAATACTGTTTATGGGGTAATTGGGCAACATCTTGTTGTTGAAGAATGTGTAGCCAATGAATTTATAGTTTCCTTGGGTTTTGAAAGGGCAAGGTTTGGTTTTGGTAGCAGTTTTGGTTTTCTTAGCATTCTTCTCAACAAAGGCGTGGCATATGTAAGCTCAATGCCAGCAGACACTTAGATGTTTGGTGATTGAGCACCACATGGAGATGTCTTATATTCCATGCAAGAACAAATGCATCAGATACAAAAGCGATGAATGTATCTAAGTATTAATACAAGTGCAAAATCCGTCTTTATTCAATACTATCAGAAAAATATTTAAAGCCAACTTCTTTGACTATAAACCTATATTCATAAGTTTTATAATAATGAACTCCTGAGACGAGAAAAGAAATTACTTGGCAAGCCTTGCTGAAGGTAATCCAATTGGGATTTCACTCTTAAACCAAGACAGAAAATAGAAATGAAATGAATTAGTAGAACGAAAGCCAAGTTATCACCATCTTAATGGGAATAAACTTAGCCCAAACTATATGAAGCAACACATGAAGTACTCTAAGAATATTTACTTAAATCCAATCCAATGCATCTATCCTCCAATAGGAGTATGATTACTAGAGTATGAAGTAAGCAGCAAGAGCCCTTTAATTTAAGAAATCATTCACCCAAATCATTGTTCAATGGCCAAGTATTTCAAATAGTGAGATCCAACCACATCCTATAAGAAAAAAACCTGACATCCAAACTATCAATCCATGAAGACCCAGAACAACCACATCAAGCAAATAGCAATTACAACCAAGATCCACAAATATAGAAATAGACGAAGAGACCTTGTTGGGTACAGAGGATCATTGAGGAGTAGCTAGTGACGATGTTGAAACTCAGACCCCTCCTCTTCTCCCATGAATTAGGACTGTCTATTGGCTGATCTTCGAGTTGGTTGAAGGTCATCATTGGGAGAGGGAGGTTGAGAAAGTGAGGTGTGAGACTGGGAGGGGGCGGTGTGGGGTGGGAGTGCGGTACTGGGGGTGGCGTTAGAGAGTAGGCCAAGAGAGTGAGAAGGTTGGGGGGAAGGGTGATGTGAGGTGAGAGTTCCGTGAGAGTGAGAGTATCAGAGATAGGTTAAATAGAAACTTAGGGTTTTTTGTTTTTTTTTTTTTTGTTTTTTAGGGTTTAAAAAGGTATAAATGTAATTTTGAGTAAAAATCTAAACAGGTCATAGCAAGTTATTTTGTGTCAAGCGGGTTGACTCATAATTGACACGCTTATTAATCGTGCATTAATTGATCTTCTCGTTTTGACCTGAACTCGTTAATATGAAATCCAAACCCATTAATTTCAAGTTGTGTTCATGTTGGATTCATAGATTGTGTCACATATTGTCACTCCTACCCACATAGACACCTTTTGTCGAGTCGTCAGTCGGATTCACAAGTCTTATCCACATGGCCGGCAATGTGATCTTATCTCTAAACTTAAGATAGCGTCTTCATCATGTTATGTATTCAACACAATTGACAATAGCAAAGATGTAGCCCGGAAAATCTTTGTTCTCCCTCTCTCTTTTCCATCTTCTTTTATATTTTATTGTATTTTCTACAAGATCAAAAGAGAAGCAAATGAAAAAATTGTCGGGATAGCATTTCAAAAACATTTCATAGTGCTGTTGTTCAGAAAATAAAGAAAGCATGTCTTCTCATGATCACTCTTGTCAGCCTCTCTATCGATCCTGTTTTGCTTTTAAAATGAGAAATTCTTTAACTACAAGGTTTTTTTTTTTAATAAAAATAGACTCATAAACTGACATGATTTGATGTGATATATATATTATATTTATAAAGAAGATCTAATGTATTATATGAAATAACATCAGTTTATGAGTTTACTTAGATAAAATCTCTTTTAAGTTTTGTCACTGATCATCATGTATTGTTTCATTTTCCATAGACTAAATGTGGAATAAAAATTACATTTAATCAACGATAGATCAAGAGATCAACAAAAGTTCACATGCACATGACAATGTAGGTTATAGGCTAGCTAGTAGTATAATATAATATTGGTCAAACCTTCTTATATATTATAAAGCAGCTAAGATTTTGTAGGACAACTTCTTAATTGGTCAGTAAACAGCTAGCCCTCGTAGAAATATAAAACTTGCATGAATAGTAAGATCACGTGTCTCTGATAGATCTTATGAATCTTATATAATGGTGTGTGAAATCTTAAAAGGCCAGATACATACCCCTGCACGCATGCAGTTTAAATTAATCAAACAATACCCACCAATATTAATATTTTCAAAGTTCGTTCGAGTTGTGGACACCTCCCAACGCGTGTATAACAACATATTAACAAATATGTACTATCACTGACTACCATATACATGTTTTCATAAAACACTTAATTTGTGAAGTCAACTATGTAGACCGCGTAGATGAGTACTAACCGTGTATATATATATATATATATATATATATATATATTGGTGAGCCATAATGTACAATCAAGCCTGCACATTTTCGACAAGCAACTACCCAAAGTGGTATATATATGCTATATATATATATGTAATTAGCATCGAGTATTGATTAATTGATGAACAAATCCAGCTTAAAATGGCAATTATTAGTGTGAAACTAAGCTTTCCACATATACATTTGATCATGCTCTAGAGAAGATATGGCAGTCACGAGAGAGAGAAAGGAGAGTAGTTCGTATGTACGAAGATAGTCACGTACTGTATTTAGTGGAAGGCATGCAGCCATGTGTCATCGTGGATAGCGGCCATAATTAACATTTTTTTTTTGAAGAAAACTTTAGGGTACGTACGTAATCGTTGAAAGAAGAGATGTTTCTAAACACCAAACAGGGAGACATGCATGATCATCATCGATCGATAAAGAATAGGATCAATATTATTGCATTATAATAAATTATATCACCGTACGTGTCTATTATGCGCGAATGTTTCCAACTTTCCGCACGCGTGTGCGGTGAAACTACCTAGGTTTTTATGATGAGCAATGCGTCGTGGAGTGATAAGTACTATACAATCATTTTGAAAAAGAGTAAAATTTATTATTAAAAAACTAATTTCTTTTCATGTAAATCCTGTATTTATTTATTTATTTTCAAAATAATTACACGACGCTTGCGTATTTACGACTGTAACTATCATTTCTCTTTTACAATATTTTGGTTAAAAATTATTGCACAAATGCTCCTGATCAAAAATAGTTATTTTTTGATAAAATAAATTACCTGAACAATAAGGGTATTAGACTATGTGATAAATCAGCTATGCAGCATACCAACAGCACAGCAACAGCAGATCATTAGTGTGCAACTGTAGAGAATACATTCTGTTATTCTCTACTGTTATTGTAACCACAAAATATTCTCTGATTCCTCTTGTAACGTCTATATATAGACACAATATTGATAAATGAAATTTCAAGCAGAATATTCAATATTTGTCTTCTTCTAACATGGTATCAAGAGCCCTCTGACTAAGCTCTTTTTCGATCCATGGCGTCATCCTCATCCTCTTCCTCCCTTGCCTCGGTACCTTCCATTACTTCTACATTTTCTCACATTGTTACCACCAAGCTCACCACAGAAAACTATCTCCTTTGGAAAGTTCAAACCACAGCTTACCTAAGAGGTCAAGATCTCTTCTCCTATGTTGATGGCTCACTTCCCTCCCCACCTAAATATCTCACTGCGGCCACAGATCAAATACCCAAACCAAATCCAGCTTTCTTAGTCTGGAGGCGTACTGACCAAATGGTCCTAAGTGTATTGTTCTCCTCTCTCTCAGAGTCCATCCTAGGTCATGTGTTATCATCTTCCACATCTAGAGCATTATGGACTTCTCTCTCCTCTATGTTCTCTTCTCACTCCCAAGCAAAAGAGTTTCAGGTTAGGTTCCAACTTACCAACCTCTCTCGTGGTGAACTAACCATCTCTGAATATTTTGGTAAAGTTCGTCTTCTAGCCGACTCCCTTGTTGCCACTGGCACTACTCTCTCTGATAAAGAGCTTGTTTCCTATCTCTTAAATGGCCTTGGACCCTCTTATGAACTCTTCGTAACTTCCATTACAACCAGATCTGACCCTTTGACCATTCATGAATTGTATCAACTCCTGCTCATTCAAGAAACCAGACTCACACACCTTTCCAACAGTACAGCAACAGCCCCTGAATTTTCTGCAAATTTCAGCTCTGCAAGTGGCACACGGGGACGTCCTTTTCAACGAGCTGGGAGACAAGGTCGTGGTCATGGGCGACATTTCAACAACAATCGTGGTGATCGTGCTGGTTTTAACCATTCATCCCAACAGCACCCATCAACACGACCAACATGCCAAGTTTGCAACAAAATAGGGCATGTTGCTCTCCAATGCAGAAACATGTTTAATCATTCTTACCAATATGATTCTCCTAGCAATTTTTCTGCAAATTTCACTGCTCCTAGCTCTTCTTCAGAAAATGTGTGGTACCCTGATTCGGCTGCTACGTATCATATCACAAATGAACTGTCAAACTTGAATCTCTCATCTGAACAATACAGTGGAGGTGACACTATTAGGGTTGGCGATGGCACTGGACTTCCCATACAAAATTTTGGTGACTCTTCTCTTCCCTCATCTTCATCTTCTTTTCTTCTTAAAAATCTTCTTCATGTTCCATCCATAACCAAGAATTTGATCTCCGTCCTTCGTTTTTGCATAGACAATCAATGTTTCTTAGAGTTCCACTCATCACATTTCTCTGTTAAGGATTCGCAGATGAAGCAAACGCTCCTCACCGGGCCAACCCGTGATGGGTTATGCGTATTTCCCACTGTCCCATCGTCTTCTCCCTCCATTCATGTCAGTCAGAAGACCTCACTTCCATAATGGCATCGCAGATTGGGTCACCCTTCCCTTGCTCTTGTTCATCGTGTTTTGCACAACAACTGCTTGACGTTTTGCTCCTTAGATGCTCTCTTCAAATGCCCAGTTTGTCCACTTGCGAAATCACATAAGCTTTCTTTTCCTTCAAGTCAGGCCGAGTATCACAGGCCCTTAGAGTTAATTTGTTCGGACCTTTGGGGCCCATCTTCACATGTATCTCGTTTGGGCTATAAATACTATGTTTCCTTTGTGGACCACTATGCTAGATTCACTTGGTTTTTCCCAATGAAACAAAAATCTGATGTTCTTCAAATATTTTCCAAGTTTTTACCATCTGTTGAAAGAATGTTTAACACCAAATTAATAACCTTACAAACTGATGGAGGTGGTGAATTTAAACCCATCACATCCATGTGTCACAAACTTGGAATTCAACATCGTCTCTCATGTCCTCACACTCATCAACAAAACGGACTTGTTGAGAGAAAGCACTGTCATATTGTTGAAACCGGCCTTGCCCTCTTGGCCCAAGCATCTCTCCCATTTTCATATTGGGTTGATGCTTTTGAAACGGAAGTTTATTTAATAAATCGTCTTCCCTCTCCATCACAAAATCACAAATCTCCATATTCTTTGATTTATAATCATGAACCAGATTATAATTTTTTGAAAGTTTTTGGATGCATGTGTTGGCCCAACCTTCGACCTTATCTCTCACACAAATTCAATTTTCAGTCCACTCCTTGCTTATTTCTTGGCTACAGTTCTTCACACAAGGGATACAAGTGCTTAGATCTCTCAAACAATAAATTATACATATCGCTAGATGTCACTTTTGATGAAAATACATTTCCTCTTGCAAAATCTCAGCCCACAGTCTCTTGGCCCATAGTCTCTTCTGAGTCCATTTCTTCTACCCAAGCCTCCTTACCCATACTCTCTCCTTCCATACTTGGCCCAGCCCCACGTCTAACTCTCGTTGGCCCAATTCTCTCAAACTCACCCTCGTCTCTTGGCCCACCCCTAAATCAAATATCCCAAATTCCTTCCCCTGCATCGTCTTCTACCGCCCAACCTCGTCAAACATTAAATTCTTCTTCTCCCTCCATCATCATCGAACCTCCCATTCTTATCCCTCCTCGGTCACCAATTATAACTCGTGCCCAGACTAATTCCTCCCGTCCTAGAGTACTATCTGATGGTACGGTACCTTACCCAGCCCGGCAATGCCTCACCACCACTGTTTCCGTTCCCGATGAGCCTTCAAGCTATGCAGTAGCTTCGAAATTTCCAGATTGGCGTTCAGCTATGGCTCTGAAATTTAATGCTTTGACTCAAAATCTCACTTGGACGCTTGTACCACCTGCTCCATCTTCAAATGTTCTTGGGTGCCGCTGGGTATATCGAACAAAAACTAATGCAGATGGTTCCTTTCAGAGACGGAAGGCCCGATTGGTGGCCAAAGGCTTTCATCAACAGCCTGGACTTGATTACCACGAGACATTTAGTCCAGTGGTCAAACCTTCGACTATTCATCTCATCTTATCCATCACTGTCTCTAAGCGTTGGGCACTACGCCAGCTCGATATTGAGAACGCATTTTTACATGGAAATTTCACTGATAATGTCTTCATGCAGCAGCCTCAGGGCTTTGTAGACCCAGCACATCCTACCTTTGTGTGTAAACTCAACAAGGCAATTTATGGGTTGAAGCAAGCTCCACGAGCCTGGTTTGACAAACTCAGTTCATGGCTATTTGAGTATGGTTTTCTCCCCTCCAAAGCTGATCCTTACCTTTTTATTTTTAGTACTGGTGCTGAGAAAATTTTCTTGCTTGTCTATGTCGACGACATAGTGATAACTGCATCTAATTCTTCTGTTATTGATACTCTGATTGTTGCCATGCGCACTGCCTTCCCTGTTCGGGATCTAGGAACTTTGTCTTTTTTTTTGGGTCTTGAAATTAATCATACATCAAATGGCTTGTTGATGTCCCAAAGAAAATACATCAAAACCTTGCTCACCCGCAGCAACATGCTTCAGTCTAAACCTATATCCTCACCTATGGCAGCATCCCTTAAGCTTTCTAAGTTTGATTCCCCTGATTTTGATGATCCTGTTCTCTTCAGAAGCCTAGTTGGAGGTCTTCAATACCTCAATCTCACCCGCTCAGATATTTCATTTGCAGTAAATAAACTGTGTCAATTTATGCACTCACCCAAACTTACTCATTGGAGTGCACTGAAAAGGGTCCTCCGTTATCTCAAGGGTACGATAAATCATGACTTATTTTTTGCTTCTCAATCACACTTTGTTCTTCAAGCTTATTCTGATGCGAATTGGGGTGGTTGTCCGAATGATCGACGATCAACTGGAGGTTTTTGCATCTATCTTGGCAACCATCTCATATCATGGAATTCTAAGAAGTAGAAAACAGTAGCCAGATCCTCTACAGAAGCTGAATACAAGTCCTTGGCCTCTTCAGCAGCTGAATTAATATGGCTTCAAACACTTCTCAAGGAACTTGATTTGTTTCTACCTCAAGCACCAACACTTTGGTGTGACAATCTTGGTGCAACATATTTTTGTGCTAATCCTGTTTTTCATTCAAAAGCACACGGATATAGACTATCATTTTGTACGGGATCGTGTCGCTACCAACACTCTTAGAATTTCTTTTTGTAGCTCCAAAGACCAACTAGCGGATGTCCTTACTAAACCGTTAGTTGCAGAAAAATTCAATCAGTTCAAAGCGAGTCTCAAAGTGGTTGACACCCCCTTGGACTCGAGGGGATGTATTAGACTATGTGATAAATCAGCTATGCAGCATACCAACAGCACAGCAACAACATATCATTAGTGTGCAACTGCAGAGAATACATTCTGTTATTCTCTACTGTTATTATAACCATAAAATATTCTTTGATTCCTCTTGTAACGTCTATATATAGACACAATATTAATAAATGAAATTTCAAGCAGAATATTCAATATTTGTCTTCTTCTAACAAAGGGTAGTACTTTTCATTTTTTTTAGAATTTAAAGGGAAAATTTTATTTTTTTAAGAGAAAAAGGGATCAATATTGCATTATATTTTTGGTGGTTTGCGGGTGATTTCCAAAAGTTAGTTTATGTGATGGTTGCAAATTAATTGGGATGTAATTCGTTTCATGCCATATCTTTATTATTAATATAAATGAAATATCCATATATATATAGCTCAAAAACATGAGATGTTGATCTTGGCCCTCTGCAAGTGTTTCTGGAAGCAAAAACAGAGTGGTAACAAAAATGTACGCAGGAAGGAAAAGCAAGCAAGCAAAAGCATTTGGATCGTATAGATAAGTTGGATGTGCAGATATATCATAAGAATATAATATTATTTGACTAATTTGTGGTCGGTTATTTGTTAGATAGATGTTGGATGGGATATGCAGCGTACACTCAATTTTCATGTCATTAATGCCTTTGAATTTGGTTCCCCAGATTGAGTGTGCGCCTTAAATGAAGTGTATTAATTCTGAACACTCAAATTAAGGTTCTTGGGTGCTTCTGGAAGCAATAAAAGAAGGGTTAAAATTAATGTTGAATCGAAGAGCAAGACCATGTGAACAGTAGGGTTTTGACCGCAGGCCAAATCTCTGAATACCTACGTGCGTAGATTACGAGATTTTATAGTATTTTGACTGATTTATGTGTTTGTGTTAGATAGAGGTGGATGGGATGCAGCACCTGATTTTCAGCCATTTATTGACTTTGGTTTCACGGATAGAGTGTGATCAAAGCGTTACAAGTTAATTTGCTAACTGATCAGATCGATAAAGCAATTGTTATTTTAATTTGGAGATAGAGAGGACACCTGTCACTGTTGTATGAGCCACGTAGCTGGTTAGTACTGGTCTGATTGAAAATATGGTACAGCTTGGAAAGTTGCATTATGGCCAAGTTAGACGTATGCATCTGTCAAAGGAGTGACACTTCATCATTTATATAGTACTATTTTTTTTAATTCCTCTGAACTATATACTTTGAATAATTTTTTGTCTATATCTCAATGCATCAGCAGCTAGCTAGAGTAACATGAGATTCTTTATATCTATGGAGTTCATGTAAAATAAATCATTTTCTTTCTTGAAATAATGATACTAAATAGCAGATCCCTTAAGGTAAAATCAACTGATACATATTTATTCCCATCTTTTGCACGAAAAACTGAATTGCATGTGCTTATTATATATATATATATATATATATATATATATATATATATATAATGAATTACGAAGCACATATATAGCACAGAAAGATCAGAAAAGCTTCGAAATCAAATAAAATGGTTCGTCTAATTATCATGAAGAGCAGATCAGATCAAGTTCTGTCTCAGTACTACGTTCTAATTAAGAAACAGATCGATCGTAGTGGTCTTGAAGAAAAAATCTGAGAAAAACAAAAAATAAACTGAAATATGTATAATTATCTCATCTCATCTCGTATAATTAATATTATAATTTTTTTAAATTTTCATACAAAATATAATAAATAATTCAACTTTTTTAAATATCAAAATAAAAATAATATTAAAAATTATATTATAACAAATATTTTATTTAATTTTTAATAAAAAATCTCGTATCTTCTGTATATTTTGCAGGAGAAGAATGATGCATTATATGCTTCATGTATGACATCTTTATACGTATACGTGGCATGGGGTCGGCGCCAAATCCCTCTGACTTCAATGTATATCTCAAACTTCTCCTCCAATATATATAAAGGTCATCATCGTCGACTATTAGGAACAACAAGTACACTTTTTGTTTTGTTTCAGAGACCACTACTTTAACTTTGTGTCTTCGGTACTGATCGATGATCAGTTACCACGCACCTTAATAATTTCCTTCTACCTTAAAAAAAAAGGCTTCTGTTTTTTGGCATCCGTACCACCTGTTAATCCAGAGAACAAACAGTACCAATGGGAAGAGCACCTTGTTGTGAGAAGAATGGGCTCAAGAAAGGTCCTTGGACTCCAGAGGAAGATCATAAGCTCATAAACCATATTCAGCTCCATGGTCCTGGCAACTGGAGAAACCTTCCAAAGAATGCTGGTATGGCCTCTCAATTAACAGCTTCTAATTTCTCCATTAATACATACATTTCTTTGATCGCATAAATATTTAATTATTGTTTTGCAGGCAGCTTAATTAATTAATTTGTAATTATGATTTATGCTAACATAATAAAGGCTTAATTATATATTGATCTTCACTAATTACTGTAATTTATAAACAGGTTTGCAAAGATGTGGAAAGAGCTGTCGTTTGCGATGGACTAATTATTTGAGGCCTGATATCAAGAGGGGAAGATTCTCATTTGAAGAAGAAGAGACAATAATCCAATTGCACAGTATCTTAGGAAACAAGTACGTACGTAAGATATATTTAGTTAATATTTTATTTATGCCTGATGTCAAGATCAAATGGTAGTTTCTTGATCATAACATCTGGTTAGTTTTGTAACTTAACAATAATTTCTTAATCAGATGGTCATCCATAGCCGCTCGATTACCCGGAAGAACTGATAATGAAATCAAGAATTACTGGAACACCCACATCAGAAAAAGGATGCTAAGAATGGGAATTGATCCTGTGACTCATGCTCCTCGCCTCGATCTTCTTGATCTGTCCTCCATTCTAAGCTCATCTGTTTGCAACCCCACAATCCTCAATGTGTCAAACTTACTGGCCGGCTCTCAACCCCTTGTGAATCCAGAAATGTTAAAGCTAGCCGCCGCTATCTTGTCACTAAAACAGGAAAACCTAATACCCTTAGCAAGAAATCTTCAGGAAAACCAGATTTTCAATTCCTTAATGCAAAACCAAGTCCAACCATTACAGCCTAATCAGTATCAAACTCCAGTACTACAAGAAGGGTTGTTCTCATCGGAGATGTCAAACCAACTCGTGCAAGCCAATAATTTAGAAGGGTTATGTTCGAAGGTGGCAACTTTTGGTAATTGCTCAGTTAATTCGATACCTTCAGACTTGAATGAAGATTTTGTTTGCCACCCAAACCATGGGAATTGCAGCTCTAATCCTACGGTTCCTGATATACAAGAAAATTCAGATTTCAAGTCACTATACAATAGTAATCAGAATTTCAGCTTTGAGTCTGTTTTGTCAACACCAATATCAAGCCCTACTCCCATGAATTCATCTTCTACATTCATCAACAGCAGCACTGAAGATGAGAAAGAAAGCTACTGCAGCAACTTGTTTAAGTTCGAAATTCCAGAGGGCTTGGACTTCGATGAATTCATGTAATCAAATTATGTATATAGCCAGATATATATGAGTGATCATGTTTCTCATCTTTTGTTTTGTTTTGTTTTGTTTTGGTTTTTTTTTTCTCTTGGGGGGTTTCGGTTTGTAGTGGAAGTTGGTAATGAAATTCATTGTTTTTTGTTTCAACCTGTTCCATGTCAGAATTCTCGAGCAATAATTCCATTAATTATGGGCGTAAACGACGATTTGATTGAAGTAGAGGGGCCCCCCTAAACGAGGAGTATGGCCAAGGAACGGATGTCTCATGAGAATTACTGTCTGCACAAAGATTTTATAAAAACAGAATTTATAAATTGAGTAGATCAATTCATGTTAGATAATAAATCTATTCTATAAAATAACTTTTATATCAAATTACTTCAATTTATAAATTTATTTTTATAATATCAAAATTTTCAGATTTCAAATATATGATTTCATCATAATAGAATTTGCTCCAAAATCGACTATATATCTTAATTAGTCTGTTAACTGAAAATAAAATTAATACTCTCCCAAATCCCAATAATATATATATACCCGTACGTACTTACTGTTTATATTTAGTAACGATGGCAGGAGGAATTATATAAGGAAAAGAGAACAATTTTCAGGAATATTTAAATAATTTAGATTTGAATATTTGTGTTTGGGGTCGAGAGTTAGAGTTGTTTTAGATAATAAGACGAGATGATTTTAGATGAGTTATATAAAATATTATCAAAATATTATTTTTAATATTAATTTTTTGAGATTTAAAAAAATTAAATTATTTATTATATTTATGTAAGAATTTAAGTAATGATAAGATGAAATAAAATGTGATAGTTTCTGAATCCAAACAAGCGTTTGAATATTAACTGAAAAAGTACAGTTTGGTCAAAATTTGAAATTTGTGTTGAAGTTGATTGAAATGATGGTATGTAACTGGCTTGCACAACCCTATTATTTCTCTTTTCTTTCTTGATATGAATTATTATATTAGGTCTCGTTTGGTTATCTAAACTATCTTATCTAATTATTATAAAATTTTTTACCTTTCATATAAAATACAACAAACAATTCAACTTTTTCAAATCTTAAAGTAAAAATAATATTAAAAAATTATATTATAACAATATTTTATTCAACTTTCAACTTTCATTTTATCTCATTCCATCTCATCTGTGTAACCAAACGAGGTCTGATGTTTTTCTTCATCTTAAATTCTATCATTCCAAATTTCCAATAACACCATTGAAGTTACACATTTTTTAAAATATAGTTTCATATTTCAATCAATTAAATATACGGTTACTTAAAATGCAAAACATCAACATAATTATATATATATATATATATAAATATATAATTGATAATGATAAAATCTAAGATGATCAAGAACAACATTAATTAGCAGTACTGGCCTGCAATATATGAGATGAGAAGCATCCACTGGCTGATCATCAACCACAATAATTAGCAGTTCATCAAGTTTGATTTTGAATCTCGAAATTTATAAGGATGTGCTTTAATCTTTACATGCCACTTTCTTGCACGTCTGGGAATCAACTTAAGTTTTCAAAGTGGGAAAGGAAATTTAAGCATAGCGCAGGCGCGCGCTGAGCTAATTTGGTATAAAGCTGGCATGGGAATCATACCTCATTGCCTTGAACATTTCTACATGATTTGGAGCCAAAGTCGTATTTTTTGACTTAACTTACTCTCTTGGCTCGGCTCCAACATATAAGATTTGTGCTTCGTTTTGCCTTCTTAAATTATTTTTTAGGTTTTTATCAGAATAATATATATATATATATAAGGAGGTAAGGAATCCCGACAAATTAAGACAACATTATTAGAGTATACAATTAATCAATTAATACTATATATAGTTGCCCAAATAAATAAATAGAAAATGAGAAATGGGGCCAAATGCTTGAATCGATCCCAAAATCTCATGACTCAGGATCACTATATGTCAAGAAAGGGTTCAGTACCACAAGGGTGAGGATTGATTTAGAAATCTAGATTTGAATGAATCATTTTAATGTTTTTGATATATGGACAGAAAAGAAATTATGTGCTTCTATATAATTAGGTTGTATTTGAGAATTCATCAAGAAACTCCATGTTCTTCACTTACTACAGATCATTACAATATCGATTCTTGTCTTTTCTTTTCCTTTTTTAATCCTTTTTAAAAGCAAATAAGCTTGCATACAGGACAAGGCAAAGTGGAGAAAAGTTTAAAAGAAAACAACCGATCGAGATCTACAATCTATGAGAAATGATATTTGTAATCGTGGAGTACGTAAGTACTGCGCAATGATCCATTTGAAAAAAGTTATGAGTAAATACGGGGCTCATATGAAAAAAATTAATTTTTTAATAGTGGACTTTACTCTTTTTCAAAATGATTGTACAACACTTATGTATTCCACGACTGTATGTAGTATTATTCACAAACTATATGAATAATTATTAATATGACTATGGATGGGTCTTTTTCTCTATGGAACCAGGGTGAGAAGATTGGATTATGTGAAATCACCACTTGTCACAAAAGATAAAAGTGATGGAAAGAGATAGATTTTATTATTTATTTTATATATTAACACTCTTCCTCACGTATGGGCCAAACTCCCCTTCAATGTATGGTCCAACACATGAAATGTTCAATTAAATAAAGTGTAGAGTCGGGACTCGGGATTCAAACTCAAGACCTCTACTCTGATACCATGTAAAATTAGCACTTTTCTCAAAAGTTTAAACTAGCTGATGTAGAAAATGTAAATTTTATTATTCAACATATTGTTTCTTTTGAAGAGGTAGCGACCTGCTTTGCTAAGTCGTACGCACAAGAGTTTGCACTATATGCAGCGCTTAAAGTGCTCCAATCAATCTAATTAAGGATGCTCTTTTTGATCTGGATGATTGGGTTGAGTCATGTCTAGTTGCTATTACTTGAAGTTTAATTTCTTTGGCCTCTTGCACAGATTGAGAGTCCCCTTCTATTATTACCTTCTTGTGGTTAAGGCTATGAGCTTCGGTTGTTGCTAGCCAGGAATTAAGCTTCCTTCACCTGATCATGTGGTTGGTTCTCATGTAGAGATAAAAGAGTGCTTATTCCGATACTGATCAAAACTCACAAATGCTAGCTATCAGATTTGCTTATTTGAATCAAGTACCTCTTTATTAATATTACACTCAAAATGGGGATAAAAAGGAAATAGGATACATTTAATATCAGATAAATGCTATAATCATAAAAGAATTTCACAAAAATAAACTCACAAATTGACATTTAGTTTGATATAGCCCGTCAGATTATAAATTAATTACTCAAGTTGATTCAAATATATGAGTCATCATTGATTTGTTTCAAACTTCCGCATTATTTTTGTCACCACCTAATTAAGTCCTAACAATACAAAAGCACACAACGCCGCCATAAGTCAACATAAGCTCCATAATGATTTGTTTTTTTTTCTTGGATTTACAACTGTTATTCTAGACCGGATAGGAATAAATTATGTACATATTGACTTGCCCAGAAAAAAAAAATGAAAAATGTACCTTTTGACGTTGCCAGAAGGTGACTCATGATTTCCACAATACATAGCGTGCACACAACAAATACATAATTTAGATGCAAAAAATAATTTACATAATTTATAAGAAGCTTCGAAAAAAAAAAGAAGAAAAATGCATTAGAATCTTATGTGTAAAAATGATGAATAATTCTATTTGAAGGCTTTTACACCATAAATCATCTATGTATGTGATGTAATCTGATTTGGAAGAGAAATTTTAAAATTTGAATTTTACCAATCAAATTATGTCATATAGATAATGTGTGATGCATGTAAAGGTTTTCAAATAGCACTACGCAAGACAAGAACACTGAGAAGAGATTCTGAACCAAATAAATTTAAATTTCGTTAGTAGATATAAAAACGGCCTTATCAATAATCCTTGGCTTGAAGTAACCACGTTCGTTTGTTTTGATATAAAATATATGTTTAAGAAAAAGAATTAATGGGAAAATTATTTCACAAAAAAGAAAATTGATGTTTTTCAATAAAAGGTTTTGCTAACTTCAGAAGTACTCGAACATACTCCATTTAATTAAGTACTTAAGTACCAATACCATTGAAAATCAAGTTCAGATAAACTGAGGATGGTTACGTTTGGATAGTGAGATGATCTCAGATATTCTATGAATAATAGTGAAAAAGTAATGATAGAATATTACATAGTAATAAATAGTAGTGAAAAATAGGTGAAAAGTAATAATAAGCCCTAAATATCCTAACCCTTAAAGTTATTGTATTTAGGCCACTCGCCCGCTAAAGTAATAGTGCTACTAGAGACAACCGACTAGGGACACTGCGAGGTAATTGGCCTTACATGGAATTAAAAAAAAAACAAAAACAAAAAGCATAAAAGTAAAAATTAAAAATTAAAAGGCAATGGATGGGGACCCATGCCAGTGATGCCACTCCCTCCTTATCTTTTTCACCCTCCACTCGATCCAAGCAACTCAAGCCCTGCAGTCCCTCAACATCCCAACCAGGACCCATGCCAAAGCAAGAACAACGCCACCCTCCTCTAGCCTTTTCCTCTCAATCTCCCTTGCTCTCTCCCTTTCCTTCTCAAGTGTCCTTTTTTTTAAGCACTGAAACATAAAACATTTTGATTCCTCTTCTTCATCTTCATGGTGGGTTAGAATGGTGGGGAAAACATTAACAGTCCCCAAGTCTGGCAAAAAAATCTATAGTCCCTGTGGGTGCAAGTCGTTTGAGGTCAAGTTATTGAATCACTCTCGCTTGTCCATTCTTCATATTCATTTTCATCATTATGAACTACTTCTCAACAGGATCAAACGCCGTTCTCGGATTCCCCTACTTCGAAGATGGCTTCCCTGTCACCAATGCAAGATTACTCCTCAACCGAATCCACACAGAGCAAAGGTGGAGAAATGGCCATTGTGTACACCATCCTAATCCAAATGCCCAACGTTGATCTGAATGGAAGCATGGTCCTTTGATGTAATCAACTTGTTTGTAGCCGAACATTTCCTGGGAATGTAAAGCTCGGCTATAACCCCCTCTCCATTCTGCATAATGGCTTCTGTTTACGGCTTCGTCAAATGCTTACCGATCAACGAAAAGGAGATGAGCAAACGACGACAGAGACAACTGTGGATGTGAGACGGAGAGAAGAAGAGAAATAATGGAGAAATCGAGAAGCCCTTGGAATGTGGTTCTTAGGTAGGAGAGAGAGAGAGAGAGAGAGAGAGAGAGAGAGAGAGAGAGAGGAAAATGAGAGTTGTTGAAGAGCTTTAACTGTTGCAGATTTGGATTCGAAGATAAAACTTCTGGAATTTTTGGAACTTCTGGAACTTCCATCCATGTAATGGAAGAACTCAATCAGTTTCTGAAGGAGAAATCAACTTGTGTGAGCTTGTCTGGGGTATTGAATTTCATGGACGGGATATTAAACTCGTGTTGCGCTGGAGAGAGAGTGAAATCAAGAGGAAGAAGAGGTCAGAAAAAAATTGATTGAGAGATAGAGAGAGGGAACGAAATGAAGAGAGGTAAAAAAAAATTTTTTTTTTTTTATAATCTGGTTGAACGGGGGTTTTCCCGATTGTAAATAGAGTTTTTGCTAAAGTAATATAAAGTTATAAGAGTTCTTCTATGCACAGTCGGTGATGCGTAACCGTGGTGCAATCGGCTGACACGTTAGTTGATTTTTTTTTTTTTTAAATCACAAAAAGAGAAAAGAATAAAAGAAAGAGGGTTGGCAAATCGAGCGAGCATAACCGAGTGAGCAGACAGAGCTTCTCTTTGTCTTCGTGGAGCTTCTCTTCGTGTGTAACCGAGTGAGCTTCTCTTTGTGGGTGGCAAATCGATCTGTTTACCGTGGGTTCTCTTTGTGGGTTGGAGCTTCTTTGCTTCTTCGTGGAGCTTCTTTTCGTGCATAACCGAGCTTCGTGTATAAAAGAATTCGCTTTAAAAATGAAAACGACAAACCTCTCTTTGGTGGCGACTAGGGGACACCGCAGGTGATGTGAACTCCGGTGTCCAACGGCCAAGCAATGGACTTCTCTGGAGCACGAAACAGAAAGGCTTTCACAAAATTATTTGTGGTAGCAAGACAAATCTACCGCTTCTCTCTGTTTGGTTAACAATTCAACTACTTCAGAGTCTACAGATTGGCTACTACTTGATAAATCGAGGTCTTAAGACCTTTCCTCATCACTCTCGAACCAAATCGCACTACTAGGCTTACCATTACAAGAATAAGAATATGTTGTCTCACAAGCACTTTTATCGGAAGCAATTTTGTCCTCCATGGCCACAGTATTTTTGTGCATTCGTTGGAGGTTCGACAAACTAATGAATCCCATTTCAGAATGTCCTTCACTGAGATGTTAATTCTATCACCTTCAATCTCACAATTTCGGCCCTAATGGGTCAGTCTCTTTACTATTGACCCAAATAAATCAAATCCATGGTTTTTGTTTTGGGTTTTGCATTTTGGCAGGAATGTGAAGGAAAATGGCATTTGGGCTTTTGCAAGGGCTCTTGGCCAGAGATGAAAAATAAAAAAGAGTGGAGATTTCCTAAGATCCGGGAAATCATGGAAGGAGAGAAAGCAAGCTTTTTTGACAAAAGTCTTAAGAAAAGCTCAGCGTTTTGTAGATAGATTTTCGTTTCTTGACAGCGTGTAATTGGGTCTTGGGTGAGGGCCCTTTGAGTCGGCAGCATTTATCAGCAATGTAGTTCTTGAGAAGGAATGGTTCTTGGTCTTTTTCCAGTAGCTCGTGCAAGTGCTTTTGAGCCATGCGAGGAGGAAGGAAACTCAGGGGAGGAGAAGGGAAAAAATGAAACGAAGGAGGAAGAAAACCCAGAGGTTGGAGGATTTTCCTTTTTTACAATATTGTTTTGTTATATTATTATTTTTTTATTATGAAGGGCTGGAGGGTTTGAACTTCTTCTCCCATTGGAAGATCAGTGATCTTATGCCATCTGGTCTAAAGGATCTTGGCATATATTCAACATTGTTTTCAAAAGAATTCATTGTGAAATAAAAATGTATATTTCCAAAATCGCATACTTTTCTTTTATACATCTTTCCTCATCGCCCTCCACCTAAGCTACATAGGAAATGCCTAAATCCGATCTCAGGAAACAATGAAGTTTCATAGGAATTTTCTTTCTAGGTACAGGTAGTCACCATCTTCACAAACATGTTTACTTCACTGAGAGTCTCTCTTCAAGACAGTGCCCAGATCGTTACGCCTTACTTGAGGATCGAAACTTACCTGAAAAAGAACTTCACTATTTTAGAACCTTTATAGTTATAGTTGTCGTTCACTGGAACTTCGGTAGCTGGCTCCTTTATCTTCAAATCACCAAATTCCTTGACCATTTTTGGCACTGGGTAGGCATCAATCTTATATATGGTCTTACGAACTTGTGGAGGCTTATGTTTTGGTAAAGTCTTCCCATTTTTTTCTTATTTATATGACAAAAAGCAAAAGACTAAATATTAATAACTCCAACTTTTTTTTTTTGTTTTTGATAAGGGGGGTGGGGATTCAAATCCAAGGTTTTCCATTTAGAGAACCAAGCTTTATGCTATCAGGCTATCAAGCTTTTGGTAATAACTCCAACTTTGGTTTGAGAGTTATCACTAAATTCTACTAGGGAAGGTAATTTCTACCTGTGGTCCACCTTCATGATCCTTGGGTGGTGAAATAAAAAAAGGGAAAATTTTGGTTGCAGTTAGCTGGGGGAAGCGCTGCACAGTCGATGTCCATGTGGAAAAATGAAACATTTAGTTTCATTCATTTTAATCAAAACAGTGCTTTCGTCTTCCTCCCTCGTTTCAATTTTTCCCTTCTCCTCTCCTGAGTTTCCCTTCTCCCACGTAGCCTTACAAATATTAGGGACTTTTTCTTCCTCCCTCGTTTCAATTTGTAAAGGAAATAACATCGTTACCACGTTGCCGACTCAAAGGGTCTCACCCAAGACCCAATTACAAGTTGTCAAGAAACGAAATCTTGACAAAGGGTCGCAACTTCGCAGAGCTGAAATCCCATTTTCATGTTTCATTGCCCGAAATCTTGTTTGGCTTGCTGCTTAGCACACCCTAACTACTTTCCAACACTTTACTATGTGGAATTAAAAAACCCAACTTTTCCAGAGGACAAAGACTTCAAAACTCAGTAATTTAAAACTAGGGAGAGATCAACTCAACATAAAAGTGAATCTTTATCACCAAGAAACGGATGCCCAATACAATTGAATGGGAATTGAAATGGAAAAATAGAATATAACGACTAATAGAATGTCTACTGTGATGAAAACAAGTTTCAAATGAAACTACGCGAACAAGGTCCAGTACGGTCTAGAAACGTTAACTTCAAGATGCTTTTAGCACCCATAAAAAAAATATGATTCAAGAATAATACATACAAACACATACTTGTTACAATTTTCTTTTTTTCTTCTTTTTATTTGAACTCAGGAATTTGACATATTAATTTTCTCAAGGACCAAGCAGAGGGAAACACATAAAACATTTACAGAGAAAATGGACTAATCTAAGAAAAACGAAATAAACTAAATAAAGTGGCCATCCGTAGCTAATTGAATGAAATCAATTTTCTAAATATCAGAATAAGAGCATAACAAGAAAACACAAAGATCCCAAAGTTTTCTCAAGCCGCAAAATGTTTCTTGGTTCGTGAGCGGGAAAGCTGTGAAAAAGAGAGTTCGAAGTGCAACATTTTTTGTTCTTGGTCATCGGAACAAGCTGGTTCTTGGTTGGTGAGAGGGAAAGTAAAAATGGCTCAGAACTACAGGTCCGTCCAGACTTCTTCTCCCCCAAGTTTAATTAAGCTTGTTTTGCTTTTTTTGAGTTTTACAAAAATGCCCTGCCATATCAGCAGGGGGTGCACGGGGTGTGCGCCAACTTGACTACCCGTAGCATAATTAGCCACGTTGTCATCCGACTGCACGCCGACTGTTGTTGGCGACTGTACGTAGCGGAATTGATAGAAAAGTGGGTGAACTATTCAAAAATAAATAAATAAATAAATAAAAAATGAAAGTTGGTAAACAAGAAAATTAAAACAAAAAAATAGCAAAATTGACAAGCCGTGTTAGTGTACTAATTAACCAGGAAGGAAATTTGGGAAACCCGCTTCAGGGATTGAAATCTTGTTGACAAATGCATGTTGAGGGCTGTTTTTGCACACCCATATGACAGTCAGTAGTTGAATAATCAATAAGCATTGTACATAATAGTTCAAAAGCCCAAGCTACCAAATGACCCGAAAAGAAAGCCCAAAGACCAAACAAAATGGGTACCACATGTAAAGCTTGAAGAGCCCACGAAGTGTTCCTGGGCTCAGCCATATTATTCTACACCAACAATAGAAAGAGGATTGCAAGTAACAGCAATAGAATTGCAAAAAATGGTGTTCTCGGAGAAAATCACTCCAATGGCAGTAAGAACATGAAAGGCTATTTGTAGCTATATAAGTACAGGAAAATGATAGTATGCCCTATGGATTTTGACCGTTCATGTATTTATTTATTTTTTAATTTTTCTTCTTGCTTAATGATTAAAAAAGTAACTATTAGTGTATTGATATATTTTTTATTTTTTAAAAATATAAAAACAAATATATAATTTACACTAGATGACACACCAAGCGGTCAAACCTCGGCGGCATACTAGCAGCATCCATAAGTATGTAATCATTTCCTTTCTACTAGTGGTATATATAATTGGAGAAACTCTTTATACAACCGTCGCTTGCAACTGTGGGGTACTCGCCACATCATTTAAAATAAAACTCACTGTTTTATTTAAAGTTTTCAGCAGGCTGAGATGAAAATCACAGATTCACACCTATGAAAATTTAATCTTTAATAAAATGGTGTGTTTCATTTAAAGTCCTCCTCTGATGTGAGACTTCTATCACGTCCTTCTCCTAAACCCTAACCATCGACGTCCCTCCTCCTTCCTTAACCCAGAGACCTATGTTAATGCATAACCGTTTCAATTTTATTTTTCAAGGAAATGTATAGAGTAGTTGTTGATCTGCCTAGGAAATGTATAGAACAATTGTTGTAAATTTCTTTGCCCAGAACTATTGTTGAACCAAAATTCCATTTACAGAGGATAACAAGCCTGTGAATCAAACCAGTGAATCAAATTAGTGGAGAAAAATAAATAAAAATCAACAGCTACCACATTAACCTAAAAATCTATTTACCCCTCTTTTTGTTTCGAGTTAACAAAGTAAATTGGTAAAGAAGGTAAAAGAGCGAAGAATGATATACCAAGCAAGAACATCAAAATGAAATGAGAAGAACTTTGAAAAAATTGGCAGCCCCAGATCCCATTTTTCTCCCAGATCCCTCAACGCGTTATCTATGTCTTTTTCCTTGATTCTGGTCTCAAATCACTCTAAAAAGCAGCTAAGTGAGGATTGCTTCTATCTACTTTAAGGTGAGAGAGAGAGAGAGAGAGAGAGAGTAGAATGTCTGAAGCGTAGAAATGGGAGAAGACAAATGCATCAAAAGCAATCCCAGATTCCCATGCGCTTCTCTCAATTTCCATTTTTTTTAAAATTTCTGTCAGCCGGTTACACGGCGATTCCGCGTGGCGGTTGTACGTAGCACCACCGATATAATTAAGTCCATGAGTCATCTCATTCGGAAGATGACCAAGGTCAATGACTCAAGGCCCCTGGGTGTGGTTCAACAACTGTCTCCAAGCCTAAAAAGATTATATTATTTTCAAATGAGAATTGCTACAAATATAAAAAAAATTATATAAAAATAAATTCACAAATTGATATAATTTTAGGAGATCCGTTATATCTACTTTACAATAAGAATAAATTTATAATCTGACATATCGCATCAAGTCACGTCAGTTTATAGATTTAGTTTTGTATAATTCCTTTATAGCTAAAGTATTTGTCTTTCAAATATTTTTTTTATAAGAAAATATTCATATATTGCTATTTCTCTTTTAGAATTGACATATGCCCAAAATGAATATTTTATTAATTTCAGAAATAAATGTACAAGTTGAATTGATTTTTAGTGAACAATTTTAATTTATAGTGCAACACACCCAATTTGAATAAATACAGAAAAATGAACTATTGGTAAGCTCTCTTGATCTTTTTTTAGAGACTTTAATACCTTAAGGTTTGGATAGCGAGTTGAGATGATTTGTGAATAATAGTAAGATTGTTGAATTAAGATAAGATGTGTTGGTCTTTAAAAATTTGTGTGTTTGGATTTAGAAGTAAGATGAGATGGTTTTAACTTTTTAAGAGATTTTATAGTTGTGAGTCTCACTAATTATTGCATAGTATTTGTAATGATTGAGTATTATTTATAAATATATTTATATTAACTAATAGTAATTAGTAAATTACATACCCAAAAAAATAATACAATCACATAATTAATAACAAATCATTTTGGGAATTTAGATTAATCAATAATTCTTGACATTTTCGAAATTTTGATTAATCAATAATTCTCAAAAATTGAAATTTTCAGAATTTTGCAGTGTCAGGTTTATATTTTTTTACGCTGTTGTATTTTTACTTTCGGGGAGAAAAAGCAAAAGTTGCTTTGCATGTCAGGAAACAAATTTGGTGTTATGTGAAGAGCAATGCTTTGGGTCCCGAATTCGGGATCAAGTGTCCCGAATGAAGTTTCTATTTATTTTTATTTTTTATTTTTTTACTTAGTGAAGAAAGTATTTTTTTAATGATATTGTGAATTTTTTATTTTTTTTAAAATGTTTATGATGATTAAAAAATACATGAAAAAAATAAAATAAAAAATAAATAAAATGTACTATTCCGTGAAGTGATTCGGACTACTTTTTCGGTACATGTAGCAGCGCTCGTTATGTGAATATACAATCATGAGATATCTGAAAAGGCGCCCAAATATTTTTGTATGGTCGTTTGGATACAGGAGACCTATCTCCATATGAAACGAGATGAAGTCCATCTCAACTCTCGTACCAAACCTAAATCTACGTCTGCGTAGTTTTAATGAGAATTCCTAACTTAACCATTAAAACCTTCCCAATTAAAACTACGTGATGATCTTCAGCAAGTACTCTTGGCCAAAAATTTTAATTCAATGTTGAAAGTTGCGTTAGATTGAATGGGAGTTGGCACAAGGGAAAACTGGTAACTATTGTTGAACATTGGCTTGATTCTTGTTAAAAACCATCATTCTAGACCGTTCATTAGACATGCCTCTCGAGCAAACGTCAAATTCACTCGATAGTCAGTTCAAGCGAGACCCAAACAAATTGTTCGCTCAACAATCAGCTCGAGCGAGCGCCAGTTAGATTGCTCGCTCGACACCTAACCCGAGTGAATATCCGTAAAACCTAGCCCTTGCGCCGTTAAATATAAAAACATGTTTTTTTGCATAGGGATTGTATAGTATTGCGGCCAAAACAGAGAGAAATCTCATTTTGTGTGATCAAAGAGTCTTTGGGTGTATTGAGACTTGGGATTGAGGAGATTTCGTGATTACTTTCTTGTACTCCACCTTTGATACATAGTTAATTCATAGAGACTGACCCCGCCAGTGGACGTAGGCTTGTTCTAAGTCGAACCAGTCAAATCTTGGTGTTCTGTGTGTGTGATTGTCGATTTTTCTTTTGTTTGCTTCTACTGTTATATTTCAAATTAGACGCTAAATATCTAGTTAATCCCAACAAACTAATATTAGAGTGTCAGGCTCTGTGGAGGATCTTAAGAGATGCCTATAGCAAAGTTTCAAGTAGAAAAGTTTGATGGTAAGAACAGTTTTAGTCTATGCCACATCAAGACGAAGGCTCTGCTACAACAAGAAGGTTTGTCAAAAGTCTTGGATGGGAAGGTGTCGGATGAATCTCTTACACCGACAAGGGAAGATGAAGATAAAGCACATAGTACTATTTTGTTGTCTCTCTCTGATGGAGTATTGTGAGGAGTTGCTGATGAAGAGACTGCTGCTAGTCCTTGGAAGAAACTTGAGAGTCTGTATATAAAGAAGTTGCTTACAAAACGGTTATATTTGAAGCAACGATTATACATTCTCAAAATGAAGGAAGATACTCTTATCTCTGAAACATCTAAATGAATTTAATAAAATTATTATGGATCTAAGGAATATTGACATTAAGTTTGGAGAAGAAGATAAAGCATTAATTGTTTTGTGATCATTGCCTATGTCATTTGATAATTTTGTCAATTCGATGCTATATGGTAGAGATACTATCTCCTTCGCAGATGTGGAATCTGTTTTAAATTCTAAAGAGTTGAGAACTTAGTTGAGTTTGAAGGGCACGGATAATCAAGCTAGTGGGTTGTTTGTTAAAGGTTCCTCTAGCAGGGGTAGATCGAGTGAAAGGGTTCAGAGAAGGGTACAGGTAAATCTAGAGGCAACGCACAATCGAAGTTTAACAAGAAGAATGTTAAGTGCCATTAATCATTATTGTCATAAGTTTGGTCATTACAAAAATGAGTGTTCTATACTGAAAAATAAGGAGGAAGGTACTGGTTTTTCTAATGTTGTTAGCTTTGCTGATAATAAGTCTAACGGCTCAGATATTGTTTTAGCAATTAAGGGCTCTAACAATCTCTTTGGTGCAAGTGGGCTATGGACTCGACTTGTATGTTTCATATGTGTCCCAAAAGAGATGTTTCATTTCCTATAAACTAGTTTACGGTGGTTCCGTTTTGATGAGGAATGATATGGCCTGTAAGATTGCTAGGATTGGTTCAGTTAGGATTAAGATGTTTGATGAGATTGTTAGAACTTTGTCTAACATTCGACATATCCTAGATTTGAAGAAAAAATTTATTTATTTTGGCACTCTTGATTCTCTGGGTTTCGGTACAGCGATGAAGGTGGAGTTATTAGAGTCAGCAAGAGCTTTATGGTTGTAATGAAAGGAGATATGACTGATATTTTTGCTTCCTTCAAGGTAGTACAGTGATAGGTGTAGCTGCAGTATCTATTTCAAATAATCCAGACTCAGAAATTTCTAGGTTATGGCATATTCATTTGGATCATATTAGTGAAAAATGAATGTCTATTCTGAGTAAGCAGTGTTTGTTGTGTGATTAGAAAATAGGGAAACTTGATTTTTGTGAGCATTGTGTCTTTGGAAAACAGTCCAGAGTTCAATTTACTGCAGTTGTTCACAGAACCAAAAGTACTATGGACTGCATTTATTTAGATCTTTGAGGTCAATCTTTTGTTCCATCAAAAGACTGTGCTCAGTATTTACTCACGTTCATTGATGATTACTCAACAAAGATCTGTGTTTATTTTCTGAAGCAAACGAGCGTTGCGAACTTTAAAAAGTGGAAGCTTTTGATTGAAAATTAGACAAGCAAGAAGGTAAAACGACTTCGAATTGACAATGGGATGGAATTTGCAGAGGTGAGTTTGATGAGTTCTGCAAAAATGAAGGGTATTGTCAGGCACCGTACAGTAAGACACACTCCACAACAAAATGGAGTAGTTGAACGGATGAATAAGACTCTCTTGGAGAGAGCCTGCAGTACGCTTTCAAATGCCAGCTTGTCTAAAGATTTGTGGGCTGAAGCAATCAACACATTTTGCTATTTGGTTAACCGCTCTCCAACCACAGCTATTGGATTGAAAACTCCAAATGAGGTATGGTCTGGAGCTCTTTCTAATTATTCAAATTTGAGAATTTTTTGTTGTCCTGCATATTTGCATGTTAATGACGGAAAACATGAGCCAAGAGCGAAAAATGACATATTCATTGGATATGCTAGTGGGGTGAAATGATTCAGATTGTGGTGTACTGATCCTAAATCACTCAAGTTTGTAATTAGTAGAGATGATGTATTTGATAAACAATCCATGCTTAATTTGATAAAATGAGTTTACTGTTTCTACAAGTGAAGAGCAGGGTAATGGCAAGAAGGTGGAGTTGTGGGTTGAAGATTCACAAGGGGTGCCATGAGGCACTCAAGATCATGATATTGCTGATGAGCATAATTCTGATTCTGATAGTGGCGCATATGGTGAACAAGACTACATTATAGCTACTGGTAGACAAATGAGGCAGATCAGGCTACCTAAAAAATATCCTCATGCAAACATGGTGATGTATGAACTTACTATGGCAGAAGACATTGATGGTCAGGAGCCTTCCACTTATTCAGAAGCTGTCAAGAATAAGGAGTCTGCATAGTGGTGTGTAGTGATGACTGAAGAGATTGAGTCTCTTCATAACAACCAAACCTTGGATCTGGTTAAGTTGCCTAGACCTGGTTTGGTTACATAAATGAGATGAGATGAAAATTTTGTGAATAGTTGTTAGATATTTGAGTTAAAAAGAGATGAATTAGTTAGTTTGTGTGTGTTTGGATAATGAGATGAGACAAGATCATTTTAACTTTTTGGGGATTTGATAATGTGGTTAGTCCCACCAATGATTGAAAAATATTTTTAATTATTGAGTAATAGTTATGAATATTTTAAAAAGTATATTAATATCTATTATTAATTTAAATACCCATAAACATATTTAAATCCCAAAATTTATTTTTCCTGCTTTGCCAAAATTTATATTATTCAATATTCTAAAAAAATATCAATTTGTTTGATAAAATATATTATTGTAATTATCAATTACATAATATTCTATATATTAGAAAATTCAAATTATCTTATTGTAATGATATATTAGAATAAAGTTAAGTTAAGAAATATATAAGATTTTATATTAGGAAATTCTGGAGGTTATTTTTACCCCATTTATTAGTTTGGACAAATCTAATAAAACTTGTGCTTGTTGAAAGGAGGCTTGCGGTGGACAAAAGTCATAATTCTTTTTATTGTAGCATGTCAGGGCATGGTTGTACAGTGTAGAAAATTCAGAGATGAGTTTAGAGGGATAAAGTGGGCGTTTGATTGCACATACCATTTCTACCATACAGACGAAGTGAGACTATTTGTGTTTCATATGTCAAACTAAACTAGGTCTAAGAAGACGAAGACTGTAGGGTGCAAATAGGTCTTCAAGAGAAAAGAAGGAATTCAAGATGTTGTAGATGCAAGGTACAAGTTAGTCTTTGTTGCAAAGGGCTACATTCAGAGAGAAAGTGTAGACTTTAGTAAAGTTTTCTCTCCAATTGTCAAACACAGCTCAATCTGCGTATTGCGCCATGGTTGCTTTGTATGATCTAGAGTTACAACAACTTGATGTTAAAATAAATTTTTTGTATAGTGAGCTTGAAGAGACCATCTATTTTCATAAGCCAGAGTGATTCATTGTTGAAGGTAAAGAAGATTATGTATGTATATTGAAGAAATCATTATATGATTTGAAGTAGTCTCCGAGGCAATGATATAAGCGCTTTGACACTTTTATGAGCAATCATAGTTATTTGAGAAGTAGTTATGATAGTTGTGTTTACCACAGACAGTTGTCTGATGGCTCTTCCATTTATTTGCTACTCTATGTTGATGACATGCTCATTGCTGCCAAAGACATATTAGATATTGGCTTGTTGAAAACTCAAATTAGTAAGGAGATTCAAATGAAAGATTTAAGAGTTACAAAGAAAACTTTGGGGATAGAAATCCACATATAAGAAAATTGGAAAGTTATACTTGTCCTAGAAAAAGTACGTTGAGAAAGTTCTTGAGAAATTTGGAGTGAACAATTCCAAACTAGTGAGTACACCACTTGCTACACACTTTAAACTTCCAGCATTTCTAGCTCCTCAGACTGACAAGGAGGAAACATTCAGATCAAGTGTTTCATATTCCAGTGCAGTGGATAGTATTATGTATGCAATGGTTTGCACTCGTCCAAACATTTCACATGTAGTGAGCGTTGTTAGCAGGTATATGTCTAATCCAGATAAGATTCATTGGCAGGCTGTGAAATAGATACTTAGGTATTTGAAGGCACTTCGAATGTTGGCTAGTCTTTGATAAAGAAAGTGATTTCAATTCAAGGGTCGTTGGTTATATTAACTCTAATTATGTTGAGGACCAAGAAAAGAGAAGATCTTTGACAGGTTATGTTTTCACTTTGTGTGGTTCTACCATTATTTGTAAAGCAATGCTACAATCAACTATTGTTTTGTCAACTATAGAAGTAGATCAATATATGATAGCAACAAAAGCAGTGAAGGAGGCCATTTGGTTGAAAGGTTGATGAGTGACTTGGGACTACAACAAGATGGAATTTGTATTTTGTGACAGCCTAAGAGCAATACATTTGACTAAAAATTAAATATATCATGAAATAACCAAGCACATTGATGTCAGGTATCATTTTGTTTGAGAGATTGTTACAAAAGGTGTGATAACAATTTAGAAGATTGCTACCATTGAAAATCCAGTAGATACAATGACAAAGCTAGTTCCTGTATACAAGTTCAAACTTTGTTCGGACTTGGTTGATGTTCAAGGTTTGTGATTCCCTTAAGGGATTTTGTGGAAGGGGTTGGCTCTTGATATAATGGATTTTGTTTAGGTTTAAAGGAATTCAAGTCAAGGTGGAGATTTGTTGAATGGTGGCTTGATTACTTTTGAAAAAACACCAGTCCAAACTGTTTGCTGGACTCACGCTCTACATGCCGCTTGAGCGAACGTCAGATAGATTGTTCACTCGATAGTCAACCTGAGAGAGACCCAGACAGATTGTTCGCTCAACACTTGCTCTATAGTCAGCTCAAGCGATCACCAGGCAGATTGTTCGCTCGCCACCTTACTCAAGCGAATATCTATAAAACCTAGTCCCTATGCCTTCAAGTATAAAAACATGTTTTTTGCCCAGGGACTATACGGCATTGCGGCCAAAATAGAGAGAAATCTCCTTTTGTGTGATTAGTGAGTCTTTGGGTGTATTAGGACTTGGGATTAAAGAGATTTCATGATTACTTTCTTGTACTCCACCTTTGATACATTGTGAATTTATTGAGACTAACTCTGCCAGTAGATGTAGGCTTGTTCTAGGCCTAACCACTTAAATCTTAGTATTATGTGTATGTGATTGTTGATTTTTCTTTTGTTTGTTTCCGCTATTATACTTCAAATTAGCCGCTAGATATCTAGTTAATCCCAACAACTACAATGATCACCATTAGCCACTTTCACATTGAACTTCTTTGTCATCTTCTTGAGCTATCTAACTTTCTGAACTGATGAAGGATTTTGAAAGTTGTGAGTATTTTCTAAATCAAACATCTAGAACCTCGTCTCTAAATTACTGTTCAACAATTATTTATTCTAGCTCAACTGAAACATAAAATATCCTTGCATAAAATAAATCTCAAGAGTCTTGCAAACATGAGAATCATCTTTCAGTAGTAACATAATCCTTTTTTCATCAATCTTGAGTTGAAGAGATTTCATGTTTGGTAGATTATCATAGGCTTGCAATTCCTTCTACATGTCATGTATTCCTCCCGGATTTTCGCTAATCAAAAGTTTCAAGCTTCTATGAAAACAATTTTTGTGCTTCTCAAGTAATCCTTTGAGCCTATTGGGAAGAGCTTCAAACTAAGATTGTAAATGGAAATTGTGGTTTATAGTCTCGCTTTGACAAAACATCCATGGGATCCTCATTAAAAAATGAATTTGCAATGCTTTAATGAAAGAATCTTACATGGTGACAAGAGTGTTTCCCCCTCCATGGAAGTCATCAAAATCTCTTTAATTTTGTGGAACTTGATGATAATTAAAGTATTAGTTAATTTTGAAGATCCAACCTATTGGAGTACCATCCCCTTCAAAATGAGGAAAGTCTAATCTAAGTCCGACATTTCAACTTCTTTCTTCTTGACAACCTACTTCGTCAAGTTTTATTACAATTATCAAACTTATTACGGCCTGGTTAATTCTTAGAGAAATTTTAGTTTTCATTTGTAATTTTGTCATCTCAAATCATACCGGCTTATGTAGAACAATTTAAATTTTTTTATATATGACTACTAAAATCATGTACTACGTCAACAGATGTGATCCGAGATGACAAAATATATGATAAAGAACAATATTTCAAATTTTCTTAACATATCAACCATTTGAAATAACTGATTTTTAATCTCTTGTCTGTCTCCCTGATTTTTAATTGTTTCCTTTAAATTAATAAAAACGAATGCCTTTAGACGTGGTAAGATCGTCTACCCCTTTTTTTTTTTTTTTTTTTTGTGGGTGCTGAAGTTTTATAAAATTGGGTTGATCCAAAGTAGCCCAACCTCCAATTATAGGGTTTTCATGATAAAATTTCTATATCTCAAACTTAGCAGAAGATTCAAGCCCAAATAATAGAGAGGAGTTGGGCTAATAAAACGGAAATGGCCTGAAGCCCAAATAATATATAAAAAGGCTAGACTAGTTTTTTTTTTTCTTTTTTTTTTTTGGGGGGGGTGGGTTTGATCTTAAAAGGGAAAATGTTTTGGCCTAGTCTAGCTATTGTCATATGAAAAACGATACCGCATCCTATTATTGAACATCTTTTTTGTCGATTCAAACACATTTAAACATATATCTTAATCTATTTCTATTCAAATAAATCTAAATGGAAATTACAAAACACTACTATTTATAGATTAACTCAAATTATCTGAGATCACTTCAGCATCCAAACGTAACCATATGTGGTCCTAGTGGAGTATATCTTCAACAGTTAATTAGCAAGAGAAGTAAAAACATCTAAATGAATCTATTAATGCGTACCTGGAAGAATATTCTCATGAAGGAACCATCCTGTTTGAGCACACTACGAATTAAGGATGGTGGCGTCCTTGTAAGGTTATTGGCATCTCTGCAAGACTTGCTTCATCAGAGTAAATCACTCACGAGATAAGCTCTATTCGATAGAAATCTCTGTTGATCACATGAACATGAACTCCAGGTGCGGCCACCTAGCTAGTCCCGCCAAACATTGTGTTTTACTTAATAATAACACGCATTACTCGCATTAATATTCATTCACGTGACTTCTCGAGCATACCTTCTTTTGTCCCCCTGATCATGACCTTTCTTCGTCCCTAGTGCATACTTTTACCAACAGCTATCTTGTACATGAATTGCGTAAAACATGTGAAATATATAGTAGCATCTGTATAACTTCTCATTGCCTTAGTTGCAATATCTTTCTTCTAGAATTACCAAAACCAAGACCTTTCGTGCAGTTAGCCGTAAAGACGGACTTTTGTGTTGTCATTACTTTAGCATATTGTTTTTAGTGTTTTTAGCATGTTGTCATTGCTTGTAGTTGGAAGCTTTTGCTCGGCCCTCTACTCTTCCCGGATTTTATTTGGGCTCCTTGTTCTTATATATAAATATATATATATATATATATATATATATATTATCAAATTGACTACTGATAGACCTGATAAAAATAAGTCGCTCAAAAGAAAAATCGTTTTTTATTTGGGCTTGAAAAGTAGTTAATTGATAAAACAAGACTCACTCGAATTCCAATTTGATATAGGTAATTTAATTTAATACACAATCTTAATATATATTCTAAGTCATTCATTCCTTTAATGTTTCTTTGACACCTGTGGAATCATGGATGACTAAAAAAAAAAAAAAAACAAGAGAAGAGAAAAAGAAAATAACCTTATTTTGTTTATGTCAATTTTCGAACATGTTGTCGTGTCGATCTCAAGAAAGAAAATAACCTTATTCTGTTGACATCAATTTTCAAACATGTTGTCGTGTCGATCTCAAAGAGTCACTTTTATTCTATCAATCAAACACGTACGTACCCATTTAATTAAGCTTCTTTTTAGGTAGGTTGGCCAGACCACATATAAAACGAGATGAAAAAAATATATATTTTCTTTAGGTTTGATCTGAAAGGAAAAACATTTTGGCTTACTGTAGGAATTGTCAATTTTGGAGTTGATGTTTCTTTCTTCATGGATAACTCAAAACCAAGAGCTGCCGTGTTGTTCCCAAAGACAGTACGTAGTTTCGTGTTGCCATTACCTTATAATAACACATTGTTTTTAGTGTTTTGTCTCCTCTTTTAGTTTTAGTTAGAAGCTTTGCCTCTGTATACTCTCCCCTCCGTCCTCACTTTCCTTTTTAAATAAAATAAGTTCCACGCGGATTCTATTAGAGGTCGCATGCAATTCGTTTGTAGGTCATTTTTAGAACATTCGACTATATGCGCAAATCCGACTTTGACTCGTTACGATAAATATGTCAAACTTTTAAACTATAACTCGAAATATTTAAATAACGGGTCGTGTTAATGTTACATATTTTTGTTAATTTAATAATTAATTAGAAATAGGTCAACACGACCCGGTCCGCCCAACTCATGATTTCAATATATTTCATGTAAATGGATTAAACTAATGCGTACAACCTATTTGACTTGATTAATTATAATATAATTTCATATAAAAGTTAAATCTATATTTATTAGTAGCCACAATATCTAAAACAAATAAGGCTACCTGCTAATAAAATTTTTCTAAATTTTAACATTTAATGTAACCAATATTACAAACCCTAAATAACAAATATGAGCATAGATCCAGTATTACATTCTCAATAATAAAAATATTACAACCTAACAATAACAAAATTATAATTTTAAAATAAAATCTAAACGGGTTATTGTGGATTGATTTTGGTTAAACAGGTTGATCCATTATTGATCTTTTTTTATTAATCATGTCTTAATAGGTCAACTCGTTTTAATCCAAATCCATTTATATTAAACTCAAACCCATTAATTTCATATCATGTTTGTGTTGGGTTATGTCACATATTGTTATTCCTAAAGTCTATTTTAATATAAGATAAATGATTTGAAATTCAAAACATATTAAAAAACCAATTACTAATTTCTGGTTTTTCTTTTGTTAATATTAAATTGATATTAATTTCATATTTAATCATAATATATATTTCTGATTTACATATTAACCTCATGCATGTCTTGATACATTTCGCATTCAGGCTGGTCTGACGTCCTCTTCGATAAGATTTTTTTTTTTTTTTTTGTTCCACTTCTGTCCATTAGTCATTCGTCGAATGGTTTCCGCCATATTTTGTCCCATCATGTATAAGTCATTCCTCGAACGTTTCTTACACCCGTGGATGAAAGGGGAAAAAAAGAAGAGGAAGAAAGATCAGAACCTTAATTATTCTGTTTATGTCAAATGTCAATCATATTTTTGAGAAAAAAAAAAAAAAAGAAAAAAAGAAAGAAAGAACAGAACTTATTCTGTGCATGTCAATTGTCAATCACGTTTTTGTGTCGTGCTTCTTTGCGAAACGGATAAAGATCACTGGATATTTTCGTTTAGAAAATGTTAAAAGACACAACACTTTTATAACATATTTTATAATTATATTTTAAAATGAAAGATATCATTATGAAATATCTTATAAAAATAATATTATTTTATAAAAATATTCTCATTTTATCTCATTTTAGAGTTATGTATTATAAAAAATATTATGTGGTATCATTAATTTATATATATATATATATATATATATATATATATATATATAATTTGGAGTTGGACAATTTAGCCTACGTGGAAAGGATGCATGTAGAAACATGAGTTATCTCAACGAAAGGAAAACCCCGAGAAAAAACAAATAAAATTGCGATTGCTCAATGTGAATATATGTGTGTGTATATATATAAATATATATGTATGTATGTATATATGTATGTATGGATGGATGGATGGATGCATGTATGTATATAAAAAAACACTAATTTAAATTACAAAAAATTTACAAAAAAAAAAAAAAACTGGTCTGGCATGCATGTACCAGTTATTGATATGCTAAAAATTATAAAATTTAAATTTAAAATGAAAACTGATAAAATAAATTTTGTACGTAAAATTATAAGTATATATAACACTACTTATATATATATACATACATATATGTGTATATATATATATATATATATATATATATATATATATAAACGTTGTGTTATTTGTAAGGCAATCGGGATATACAACTTGTTATAAAATCATTATAGCAATAAAAGCTAGATTTAAAACACTGAGAATTATTTTTATATATTAACTACTTTTACATCAACAATATGTTTTTTTTATAGGACAATAATATGTTGGATGTGTGATAAACAGATCGACTTGCATATAGTTTTTTGGCACATATCTACATGTATATATGTGTGTGTGTATGAATCCTGCACGTGAAGCCACAACTGTCTCAGCCATGCATGCATATATCTTTAATTATCATGGGAATCATACATTTTAAAAGATCAGTAAGGACATAAGAGAAAACAAAGCAGTCATCCTCTCGAGCAGAAATTTGGTTGATATAAGCCCAAAAGAAATTAAATGAATTTGGTCAAAACAAAGCGCGCGGACACACATATTGGCTGAAGTGGCTTCTAAGTCTTAAAACAAATAAATTCAATTGAAAAACTATTAATCATCAAGGAGGGTTACAAAATTAAGAACTAAAATAAAATAGAGGGCCTTTGGGTAAGGATGTACTGCCCAAGGCTGTAAACAAAATAAATTTACTCGATAATTTTTTGTTATTCTTTTATCAAATTCTTCATTTTTTAAGTAAAAAATTATGATTTATTATTAAAGGATGCAATTCAAATAATTTCGTATTTATTAATTTTAATATTTTAATAGTACTATCTTTAACTTTACAATGAGAATATACTAAGTAGTTAAAAGATAAAACGATCGAAATCATGTTCCTAATACTATATGTGTTACTAATTAATTAAGTCCTTATGAATGTAGCCATTGGTTTATGTAATATAAACTATATAAAAATATTTACAAAAAAGTCAAAATTTGTACATAAAATTAGAAGATATTGTATAATAAATCTATTAATTTGTCAAATTAAGTACCTCCTCAACAAACTCCAACTTGCTCAAACTTGCTTGAATAAATAAATAATTTTATTATCAATATAAAATATAATTTGATGATAACTCAAAACTCCACTCTTATTTAATTAAAATTAAATGAACAAAATTTGGCAACTACGTACTTCTTTTTTTTTTTTTTTGATAAACAAACATCCATTAATAGAGAAATCAGTACATAGTAACTTGATCAAACCAAAGTGCATGATCCACAAAAGTGGGGATATGTTCCCACCACATAACAATATCATCAATATTCCAGGCAAATCGAGCCAAGCTATGCGCTACCCTATTTCCATCCCTATAAACATGTTGAACTTGCAAATCTGGAAAATGCCGCATTAGTTCCTTAGCATCCCTTATCAGATTACCATTTGAAGAGAAGGACTCCTGAGTAGCTTGTAAATCTTGTACCAGAGATAAGCAATCTGTCTCCACCACCAAATTTGGGATTCTGAGAGATAGGCAAACTTGTAACCTTCTTAACACAGCTAACAGCTCAATAGTAGCAGGTGCATCAACAACATCTTCAAGTTTGGTTGTTGCCATGACTACTTTACCACCTTCATCTCTTAGAACTAAACCGACTCCAGCTTTTCTCCCACTGCAAAAACAGCACCATCTACATTCAGTTTTAAAAAACCTGGAGGGGGTGGTTTCCATCTGCAAATCTGGTCTCTCTCAGTGGCACTAGAAATCTGCATCTGTAAAAAAATTATATGGAGGGATATCGCATGGTTTACTGCAGCCATAGGTTCTATCACAGTTTTCTCCATTACCATCTTATTACGTCTAAACCATAAGCTCCAACTAATCAGAAATAATAATGCAAAATCCTCCACACTCCCTCTTTCCATAACAAACATACCCATTTCCATGAAAGAAAGGTTATGTTGGACTTGGTGCACACAAGGGAGAAAATGCGTCCATAAGCTTCGAACATGAGGGCAATATAGTATAGCATGTTCCACATCCTCTCCACTCGACTAGCATAAACAACAAACATTTACCACCTCAATATTTTTATTCCTCAAATTATTCAAAGTCAGTAGTATATTTTTACAAGCTCTCCATGCAAAGATCTTAATTTTGCTTGAGACCTTCATTTTCCATATACCCTTCCATAAACTCCTCTCAAGCATAAAAGATGAGCTTTCTCCATACACACCATCACTCAGATTTTGAATCAAACGATAAGTGCTCTTCACAGTAAATTGCCCATTTGATTCTCCATTCCAAATCCACTTATCCATGTAATCAATATTTGGTGAGGAGTGATGCACTTAAGGAAATGGCATCCTCCTTTAATTGTTGGATGCAAGTGTTAGGATACTTGGCTTTGATGCTAGGCAGGAGATGTGCTAGTCCGCGCTAGTTAGTGAGGAATGATGCACTTAAGGAAGTGATATCCTCCTTTTTAATCACCAGATGTGATTTTTAGGACACTCAACTTTGATGCTAGGCGGGAGATGTGTTTGACCATGCTAGTTGGCAAGGAGTGATGCGCTTAAGAAAGTGGCATCCTCATTTAATCTTTGGGTGCGAGTGTTAGAACACTTGGCTTTGATGCTAGGCTAGAGATGTTCCCAACCATGCTACCTCCTTTAAGTGTAAGGACACTCAGCTTTGATGCTAGTCGGGAAATACACTTGACCATGCTAGTTGGCCAAGAGTGATGCACTTAAAGAAGTGGCATCCTCCTTTAATCGTCGGATGTGAGTGTTTGGATACTCCGATTTGATGCTAGGCGGGAGAGGTGCTCAACCGCGCTAGATGGCGAGAAGCAATGCAAATAAGGAAGTGGTGCATCCTCCTTTAATTAGTAGTATGAGAGACAACATTTGGAAAGGAGATATTTTTATTGCACTATCGAGATTACATAAATGCTTTTAAATGAAATACTTCTTAAGATATTCACCAGTCCACAAATGAGGTAGCTCTTTCCCTTCTGCATCTTTAAGGCAGTATGACCCTTATCTATGGTAGGCCGTGACTACATATGATCCTTCACACCACATGCTGAGCTTTCCTTCTCCCTACGTAGTCATCCCTGTTTCCTTTATAACTAAGTCCCGTACTATGAATGACTAGGGTTTGACCCTTATATTGAAGTAATACTCTTGTTAGTGGCCATCCTAACTTCTGCCTCTTCTCTCATTTCTTCTAATAGGTCGAGGTTCTCTTCTAACCCTTGATTGTTCAGTTTTTCATCGAAGAGCTGGACTTTGTAGCTTGGCACTCTAACTTCTGTTGGTACCACTGCTTTGCTTCCATAAATTAGGGTGAAATTGGTTTCTCCCGTTGGAGTTCTATATGCCTATAAGACCCTTGAAGTTCCTCGCTCCAAACTCCCTTTTTGTTTGCTAGTTTCTTCTTTAGAATACCCATCAATATTTTGTTGGTCGCCTCGACTTGTCCGTTGGCTTGGAGATGTCCTGGAGAGGAGTATTTAACTTTTTTTTCCAAATTCGTCACACCAATCGCGTAGTGCTTAGAATCAAATTGCTGCTTGTTGTTTGAGATAATGCTTTATGGTATATTGCATCGGCATACAACAGCTTTCCATAGGAAAATGGTGATGCTATTGGTTGTGATTGTTGCCTAGGCCTCTACTTTTGCCCATTTTATGAAATAATCCACGGCGACGATGATAAACTTTACTTTTCCCTTTCCCCTAGGATATAGGTCCAATGATGTCGACCCCAATTGTGCGAAAGGTAATGGCGACGTAATTAACATTAGTTCTTCACGCGGGCAATGGGTTAATGGTGCATGTAGCTAACACTTTGCACATTTCCTGATGAATTCTTTTGTGCATTTGAGGACGTGCGACTAGTAATAGCCTGTTGTCATGACTTTTACCACCAGAGTTCTTCCACCCAAGTTATTTGCGCATACTTCTTTGTGTATTTTTGCCATTACATTTTGAGCTTCTTCTAGAAAGATGCATCTCAAGAGGAGTGTAAAGAATCGTCGTTTATATAATATATCATTTATCATGGTGAATCAAGCTGCTCTATTTTTCACCTTTCTCACCTCTCATTTCTCGTCTGGAAGTTCCCCAATAGACAGAAACTTGGTCACATCTAGTGGCCACTCCGGGGTTCCTAATCTTATCTTTGAAGGCTTCACCAGGTATTCTCCTATCACTTGGTTGACTACCACTTGGAAATTCACTTTTACATTAACTTCTGCTCCTAATGCTTCCACCATGACGAGTACTGCTAGTAAAGCTGCATATTCCACTTCATTGTTGGTAGTTTTGACAAGTCTTATCGTGTAGTAAATTTATTTGCTAGAGTCTGTTACCGTATACATGCCTAACCCTTGCTAGTGCTGCAAGATGAGTCATCGACGTAGAATTGCTCGGGATTCCCCACAGGTGCTACATGCACTTTGTCGGGAAAGTTGGTGAATTTAGCTACGAGATCTACCAACACATTTTCTTTTAAAGGGGTTCAAGAAAGATAGTCAATGTCAAATTTGCTCAGTTTGACTGGCCAATTCACTAGGCGACCAGACCTATCTGGCCGTTGCAGTGTCTTCTTAAAAGGTGCTTCTATTAAGACCTTTATTGGATATGCTTGGAAATAAGGTCTTAGTCAACTAGTAGCCACCACCAGTGAGAATGTTAATAGCTCCATCCACGGATATCAAGTTTAAGCTCCCCACAAGGCTTGACTGGTATAGTAGACTGGTGTCTATACTTTTTCCTCTTCTCATAATAGGGCAGTTAACACAGCTACCAGTGTAATCGACAGGTACAAATACAGGGTTTTTCTTTACTCGATTTGGCTCAAAGGATGAGGATTTGATAGATATTCCTTCAGTTGAATAAATGCCTTTTTGCACTCATTGTCCCAAACATGGGTCTTTCACAGCACCCGGAAGAATGGTAGGCACTTGTCTATAGACTTAGACATCAACCTGTTGAGCACCTTTACTCTCCCTGTTAATTTTTGTACTTCATTTAAGTTCTAAGGAGGTTTCATCTTGATGATCGCTTGGATTTTCTTCAGATTAGCTTCAATTTCTCTTACTGAGACCATGCGACTTAGGAACTTTCCTGATCCGACACTAAAGATGGATTTAGCCAAATTGAGCTTTATCTGTATTTTTACAAGATGGCAAAGACTTATTGCAAATCTTCAATATGTCTTTCGAGTCTATTGCTTTTGACCAACAAATCATCTACGTAGACTTCCATGCTTCTCTTGATTTGGTCTTTGAACATGCGGTTGACAATCCTTTGGTATGTAGCTCCAACATTTCTCAACCCAAACATCATTACCTAGTATCGATATTAAATTAATAACTAATCCCTAATCCAAATCCATAAAAATACACAAGTCTAACAAATCCAAATCCATAGTCCCCATTGCCCAACACCACCACGATCCACTACCAGGCACCAAGTAACGACTCCAAATCCAAGTATCATGCATTGTTTTGAAAATTAAATAATTTTAGACATTTCACTACTTAAGTAAAGGATAATACTAACAGTAAAGTTAACATAAAAGTTAAGATAGCATTCATGCTTCATCTATCGGACGCCCTCCCATATTGCGCTTGTCTTAGTTCTCTTCAATTATTGTGGGGTTCACAGATAGGTCTACAAAAACATAATAAGAAGAAATATCTAATTAGTCAATTAAAAATGAAGGACAAGCACACCCCCAAAATTGGATAAAGATTTTGTGGCAACACAAGAATGGAATTGGCCATTCGTTTTCAGGAAAACATCCATCATAGCCAATAAAAAAAAATATAGCATGTTGATATCCCAAATATCTAGTGTTCATTATGTATTTGATAGAGTTATTTATATTGAAAAAAATAGAATGGTATAGACTTATAATATAAAGATACAGATAAACATATACAAGACTTTACTTTAACTATAAAATTCCTCACAAAGCATATTTTCTTAGTGATGGATCTTGAAATGTTACTCGAAAATATATGCAAAGTCTATTCATATTTTGGGAATCCAATGCTTAAATAATTTATGATAAGAAAAATATGGGATTGTTTCCTATGCTCGCTAGCTAATCCAAAACCATATAAGCAAAACCAGGCATTTCTATCTTTTAAGAGCTCTTGAAAAAGTCACTTTTTATGGGAATGGAGCAGTGGATTGGAATATGAATACTAGTTGATTGCAAATGCAAAAATAAAGTACAAACACATAGATGTTTATTGCTTGCAATAGATGTTTTCTCAAAGACTAACATAAATTCACAAAATTTCACATTTCACAATTGTTCATATTTCACATTCACAAAATTTCACATTTCACGTCCCATAATATCACAAATGAAATTAAAAAGAGAGGACATAACAGTGGAATTACAATAAACAATAAAAATCGAAAAACCCTAAACAATCTCAAACCCTAGGCAACTTTCAAAATTAACAAATCAATTGAACAAAGAAAAATGCTTTGGCGTCGCACCGAAAAATTCTTTGCATGGTGGGGCTGGGTGGGCGATGGCGTCACAAAGGTGGCTCATGGAAGAGAGGAAAGAAACAAGGAGGGTTTGATCAAAGAGATAATAGGGACGTGAAAGTGTGGGAGAGAAGAGGGGAATGAGATTTAGTGTCCCTGATTGCATCAAAACGACGTCATTCCACTTGAAATGGAGGTTTTTCGTAGCCCTAGCTTTAACCTCCAAGGGCTCATTGACCCCACCTTGCTTCAAATTTTGTTTTTCTTGATCCTTCACTCGTTGAGTTTTGGTGGTAAAGGTGGCAATTCTTCATTGGACTTACATGCTTCCGTTACTCATATGTCTTTCTCACCGTTCTTGAGTTCTTACACATGTAATATTCTAATACCAAGACCTATTCCCCACAAACTTCTCCAACACATACCTTCATTTGGAAATTTTATCTTTAAATAGTATGTGGAGGTGACTGCTATCAAGTTGTTACATTGTACGAGGAACGGGTCTTTACCACTAAGAAATCTACCGTAGTGGTGGCAATGCATGGGCCTACTCCCACAAAGATGGTTAATGTGATAGAGACCACGGGTTGCACCCTCTCTCTCGAGAACCCCTTCAGAGGTGTTGGTAACAGACGAAGCCAATCTGGATTGATTCCCATTTTTACGAATGCATCGTAGAAAAGGATGTCGACCAAACTCCCATTATCAATCAGTATTCTATAGGTGGTGCAATTGGCAACTAACATCATCACTGCTAGCTCATTATCATGCAAGTATATTTCCTCATTGCAGTCTTCATTGCTGTAAGACATGGTGGCAGATTTTAGGAGGGCGGACCTCCATTTCTCCCTTTCCTCCCCTTTTGCTCCTTCTCATGGACTTTTTCGCTACATGCTCCCTTCAGTTTACTTTATGCTCATTCCAATTCCAACTTTCTCAGGACAATCAAGGCCCTGAGGGTATCCTCAACGTTGACAAAATCATTTGCCCTATCCATAGACTCTCATAGCGTTGTAGAAGTTTTCCTCGCCAGCTCGGCCATGATAGGGTTTCTTGGCCAAACTCACCTTTAAAACTCTGCCAGCATGATCTTCTTGTCTTGATTTTTTGTTGTCATGCATTCCTTATTGAACCTCATGAGGTATACTTTCAGGCTCTCATCCTCCAACTGCTTGAAAGTTAGGAGGTATGTAGCTGGTCTCTTTCTCTGCTTGCTGTGCATGAATTGGTTCAAGAACTGCCTGCCCAATTCCTTGAAGCTGTCTATGGAGCTCAGTTGTAGAGCTCTAAGCCATCCTTTCACCACTCCTTTTAAGGTTAACTAGAAGACTCAGCACGTTATTTACCTAAGGAATCTGTGGAGGGGCATGTGAGCCTTGAACGTCTCCAAATGCTCAATGAGATCCATAGACCCATTATACATTTTGATTTGAGGAACTTTGAACTTCAGTGGAAGTGGTACCACCATTATCTCCATGTTGTACCAAAAAGCTATGCTATTAAGTAGATGGTCAATAGTTGAGGATGTATCTATTCTTTTGACCATTTCTTTGAATTTCTCCATGAGATTTTGCAAATCGTGGTGCATTTTTCACTTTTCTTGCTCGTCAAAAGTCAGTCTACCCGTACTTTATGACTGCCTCATTTCAATCATTATGACTTGGCGTAGCGTTTTCTCCAGAATCTGCTCTTCTTCGCCTTGGGGCCTCTTTTTCTCATTAGAGGCTTTCCATCTCTAGAGTCATTCTCTTTAGTCGTTCCTCCATTTTTGCAAACCTTCCTTCCATGGTAATGCTTGCTCGCTCGTTTGCTGTAGTTGTTTCTCGATTGCAGGTTGCTTGAGAGCGTGTCTTTGCAGGCATACGAAAGGCACATTGTATTTTCTAAGATCCCATAGCTTGCACCAACTGTTGTGGACGTATTTTGTATTCCCACAAAACATCGTTAGCAGCCTGCAACCATATGGTAAAGGTTGTGAAGGACACATCTGATGCTTAAGTTAGCGAAATTCAAATTTATATGTTGTTTCTTAAATTTCTATTACAATTCGTCCCTTTCGTATGTACCGCAATATTTTTTTATACAAGATGAATATCCCTTTTTGGTTGGGCTTGCCTTTCGGTATGATTCTCTATGGTCCTTGCTGAAATGCGGACCATTAGGGCCTTAATATTGCTTGTGCAAGTGAATAATGTATTAGAGACATTAATGTAATGGGCAAATATCGTGGGCGAGTATCACCTGGAGGGCATTGACTTCCATCATTATCCGTTACATCATTATTTTCTCATCAATGACAGATGGATTTGAATTTCATATTTATGCATTTTGGTGATTGCGATTCTAACAGCTGCAGAATTGGTTTATGGCCCTTTGAGCCCATGGGCTTTTGTAAAGTGAGATTTGGCCTGATTCTCTTGAGAGAATATTTTTCCTAGCAATCTTGGTATCTTCTCTCGATTGCAAATCAAAATTTGAAGCAAAGGTCATATACATTTGTCCTAACACAAAAGAGGATTGGAAAGATTTTTATGGTAGAGCACTAGAAGCAAATTATTTTCAATCTCATAAATGTTCTAATACCCACAAATCATATGTATGTTATATTACCCACAAATCATGTTAAGAATATAATACAAATAACTAAATCTACTAATTTCTTTAAGTTTAAACTTTTAAAATAATTGGTGAATTCGAATCTTGACTCTACTCTCTACCTATTTAATTAAATATTCAATGTATTAGGCACATTCATTGAGGGAAGTCTGGCTCACACGTGAGAGAAGTGTTAAGAATATAATATAAATAATTAAATCTATCTCTTTTTATAAACTTAATTTTTTGGACAAGTGGTAATTTTACAAATCATATGTATGTTCATTAATTCATATAAACATAAAGTTTTTTACTCAATTTATCATGATGTCCATATGATTAAATTAGTTTTGGACATCATTTTGAGTTATTCCCAAATCATTTTCTTTGTGTTTTGTTTTGAAAAATTAGATTTAATAGTCTAGCAATTCAAAATTTTAAACCACAAAAATGATTAGTACTAGACACTAGATCAAAATAAGGGCTCGTTTGGACACTTGGGGTCCATTTGACAACACAACTGTTATAAAATATTCTCAAATATTTCCTTCCCTAATATCACTCAAACACAAAATATTTTTCAATTTTAATTATTCAACTTTGACATCTAATCATTACCTAATTATTACAGTTTTTTCAAACTCCCAAATAAAACACCAAAAATATTACTACTTTTTCAAATTTCAAAACAAAAATTATATTCAATTTTTTTTTTTAATTTTATGATATTTTGATTAAACTTTTTCTCTCTTTTTTTTCTCAAAACCTAATAAAATATTTTAATTTAAATAATTTTATTATTATTCATAAGTATATTAAGATATTCTAAATGTCTAAACCAACCTTTAGAATATCTCAAAATTATATTTTCACGTACACGTTTAGGTTGTTTTTTTTTCTTATTTGTAATTTCTTTTTCTATACGAATGTTTTGTATATAGGTTTTTTAGGTGTCGTTTGGATTCGAAGATGAGTTGAGATAGATTGTGAATAGTCGTGAGATGGGTTGTGAATAGTAGTGAAATTTGTGAGTTAAAGTTGATGAATAGTAATAAATAGTAATGAGATGAGTTGAAATGACTTGAAATGACTTCCGAATACAAACCGGCCCTAGGTCAGAACGATTGGTTTTGCTCCATACTCGTACAAGAGTTGTTGAACAAATTTGGAGCGTGGAAAACGGATGGGTATTTACTACGCTGGACCCCTCCCTGATCCTTTCGTGAGATTCGAACTAAATAAAACTGAACGATGTCAACACAACCTATTTAATTAGAGTAATGATATACATATAATAAATTATATAACATATTTTATAATTGTATAACATATTTTATAATAATGTTATAAAAGGAAATATTTTTGTAAAATTATATTATTTTTATAAAATATTTTATAAAAATATCTCTCAATTAACATATTATTATACAATGTATTATACAAAATGTTATAATACTGTTACAAACTTATTTACAAAACAGTAGGATAACGTACAATCGTTCATTATAAATAAGTTTTGTCAAATAATAATAATAGTGAGTGGATAGCATAATTCTCAAAAAAAAAAAATGAAAAATGAAAAATTCATAATTATTTTATAATATATTTTATAATTATATTTTAAAATAATAATATTATTATAAAATAACATTACTTATATATCAATAGAAAAAATTTTATTTCAAATAAGTTTGTGTACTAATATCAATATATAATATATAAATTTAATAAAATGATGTGAATTAAATATAAAAATAATTTTTATGATATAGAAAATTTTTTTCTCTCTCAAAAATATTTTTTTCATTTCTTTTTAAATTAAAAAAATCATCAATATGATACACGAATTGGCTTAAACCTAACAAAACTCACATCATTATTAATATTGTTAGAACTTACACGCTTTTCCCGGGCAGGTGGAGTTTGTTGTGGTGGCTATCTGTCACTTCACCAAAACAATCTGTTGGACAGAGATGTTCGGCTAGACGCGGAAACATGACAGAGATGGGACGAGACTTAAAAAATTTTCATCTTTTATCTTACCTTAATTTATTTTATTTTAATATTATAATTTTTTTAAATTTTAATATAAAATATAATAAATAATTTAATTTTTTTAAATTTCAATTCAAATTATTCAAATTTTAAAATAATAATAATATTAAAAAATATAATATTTTAAATTTTTATCTAAAATTAAAAGTTATCTAAAACTTGTCATTTTTAATGATACTAATTGATATGATACCTTTAAAATGATCCCATATATCGATCAGTTAAACCACAACTATCTAACATGCACTGCTTAATAAATATGAAATTATCCTAATTTATAAATTTATTTTTATGAAATATTTTTACAGCTGTACTATATCTTTAAATATAATGCGTTTAATTTAATTGTGTTCAGCCCTGGCGTGTAAGAGATTATCTGAAAAAAATAAATAATATTAAATACAAGTTTTAAACATGCAAATTTTTCATAGGTCTCTTGTAAAAATGTCCATCCCATTCAAAAGGAACGATTTTTTTTTTTTTTTTTTTATACACACGTTTGAATCTTTGATAAATGGATACAAAAGTACTAGTTGGAATTTTATACATGGCATCATATCTACAATTTTTAAATAGATAAGGTTCGGATAATCCTTTTATAAAGGAGTGAACATCACTGCTCGCATTAAATATTGAATTCCAAAAGTCACGATTTTCCATGGATGCACGCTTATGATCTTATCAAATCAACATCGCCTGAGCTAGTGTTTTCCACGTTTCAAAATTAGAAAGACCCCAGCTTCGAATCTTATAGAGATTTGATTCCGTTGTTTTAGGTACACGTTGGACAAAAGAACAGTAGCTCTACAGCCACCCTTCCTATCTATCGCTGGGGTAGCTCTACAGCCACCACTCCCTTCTATCGCGGGTGCACTACCGACGACCGTTAGTTATAAGAGATATATAATATATACGTTTTCATCCATGTATTTTTTTAATACTTCTAAATATTTCTTAAAAAATTATAATATTATTAAAAAACACTTATTTAATTATTAAGTAAAAAAAAATTAACAAAAAGAAACTTGATCAAGTGGGAGTTGCCAGCGGTAGCCTCCAACTAGAAGAGAATTATTTCTCGAGAAACAAGTACTCGTAACTTATTTCATCTCATTATTATAAATTTTTTAAATTTTTATATAAAATATAATAAATAATTTATTTTTTCAAATTTTAAAATAATAGTAATATTAAAAAATAATATTTTAAAAATATTTTATTCAACTCATTTAAAATTATTTCATTTCATTTTATCTTATCTTATTATCGAAATGACTCCAATAGATTTACCAAACGCATTCATTTATTAAAAACTCCTAAAAAAGTTATTTAAATAAAGAAAAGGCATGTACCGTGGATTATGTCAAAACTCGATCGGGGCGGGCATCCATATTTTGATTTGTTGACTGCTACGTTCACCGACAATTTTTGAAACGTGTAAGTTTTTTTTTTTTTTTTTTTTTTTTTTTTTTTTTTTTTTTTTTTTTAAATATTTCTTAAACCCCGTACATACTGAAAAAATAATTCATTTAGTTATTAAACAATATTTTCTTAATTATTAAATAAAAAAAGTACAAGTAATACTGTAGAATGTAGATCATATTCTCAGTTGAACTAGCATTTTCCTTTTGATGACAGACCAAAAAGAAATTATTGATTTTTTTAGTAGAGGGATGATATTTAAAGTATTAAAATGTAATTTTACACATTTATTTTTTAAAAAATAGATAAATATGTGACCTATATAAAAATTTTATTTTTCTAACGATACTATATTTTTTTCAAAAAAATTCCCAAAACTCATATGACATTATTACTCCTTTTAGTAGGCTAGATAATCATGACTTCTATTGGCAGGGCAGATATTATTATTATTATTATTAAAGTATAATCTACTTGTTATACGATTTTTTACCATCAAGTTATCATTTTTCATCAAATAAAATTCTAGATCAAATTATGAAATTTGAGATAAATTGAAAGAAAGTGACAGCAGCTAGCTAGCAATATTTGATCTTCACAAATGACATACCTTAATATAATTTTTTGATAGTACGACAAAAAAGAATTGCGGGAGGCCAGCCCGGCCGGGTACAGGTGGTACTGTTTCCAAACTTTTGAGTGACATATATAATATTACTTACTAGTATACGATTTTTGTCATTAATTTGTCAATACATCATTTCTTATGGACCTATTATAGTAATACAAAAGCTAAAACATCGATAATTAATTATTTTCCAGATGGAATGGGCTTAATTTGCATGTATCGTGCTGCATGCAGCCATGCAATTCATGTGGTTGGATAGGAATATTAGAATTTTCTAGCAGTTGTTTCCCAAATAGATGGTGACAAAAGTTATCAGCACTGAGCCGTGTTCCAAAGGGGAGTGGAGATGGGGGGGGGGGGGGGGGGGGGGGGGGGGGGGGTGGGGGTCTAAACAGCATGTAAAAGCAGGCTTGGTGATTAATTGTGGCCAAGCTGACCACAGGACGATCGAGAAACATATAAGATCAGATAGCCTTTCATACTTGAATTAAGTAAATTCAGGCGTCAGGTAAATTTTGGCGTGGGATATGGAAGCCAATATATATACAATGGTTCATTTACATCAAGTTCTAATTTCACCCTTACATAAGTTTAATTTGCATTTGACACCAGGCACAAACAGAAGCATGGTCTATAGCTTGGGGATTGCCGAGGACTTAGCCTAGCTATCTTTTCTCCATTCTCTGTAGTCATCATCCCCATGCATCGGCAGATCACCATGTATGTATCTGAACCCAGTTAAAAACTTGTCTGTCCTATGTCTACACTTGGATATAAGTGAGAGCCGGCGGCCATATATGGTTTGAAGATCTCCAATTATAGTACTGATATTGACAGTTGAAATTCCATGGGGCTTGAGCTAGAACTCGGTATCTAGTCTGGGTAAATGGGAAGAAGAAAAGAAAGGTCTTTACCTGATCAATATCTTCTGCACTATAAGACCACTTTCGATGATTTCCATATATATAGTTTTGAACAAGGAAAAGTAGTAAGCTTATATGTTGGGATGTAAAGAAAATCATACGTGAATATATAGTAATAAAATAATTTGTAAATAATTAATAATGAACAATTTGTAAATAATCGTGAAGTAGTCTGAAAATATCTAAGAATAATTGTGTTCCAAACAAATCCAATAAGTTTGTCGGTTTAAAAGCATTAGGCTTGAGGATTTGTTGGCTTGCTCTGTTGCTGGTTCGAGAGAATTTTTGTTTTGGATATCATGAGCGCATCTATTTCTTCTTGTTGGTGAACCGCATGCATCATTCCGGTAGGTAAAACAGTAGGTGGGATATTACTGGAGAAGGAAGAGACGGGAAAGGTTTACTGGGAGAGAATTACTCCTTTCGAGTGGGTTATAAATTGACAGAAGTAGAAACAATTTACAGCTTCCTACTAAATACTTGGAAAAACCGATCGAAAGGGATAGATCAAAAGTACGTTGAATTATTAGAGCTAGCTGCTTTGGAAAAGAGATTGATCGATCAGAAGGAAACCCAACGTTTGCAAGCCAATTGTCATTGTCTTAATTTGTTTCCAGCTTGGAAATCTCAAAGAAACCTCTCTACACTACAAGAAAATTACTTAGTTGTGGCCAGTTATTTTCTATCAAAATGAGTCTGTTTTGATCATAAATAGTTATTCTCGTCACATGTAATCCGTCACAAATGATCATTTTTCTTGTAGTGTTAATTAATTTGTTTAATTTGTGATTGAGAGATTTTGTTTGCTTCTCTTGGAGGTTCGATCGTGTGCGCTAGCTAATCTAGGTTTGTACCGCCTTAATTGGTTCCTGATATTTTTTCTTCTTCTTATTATTTTGGAGATGGGTGATCAGATTGAGTGAAACAGGCAGAGAGAAAGAAAAACCTAAAAAACATGCGCTAAATAGAGAGATATACTACTTTAATTCTTGATATATACATATATATATATATGTATATATATAAATGACCATTTCAATGACCAGGTATTACGACCGACCCTTTTAGACAGAAAGTTAAATTTAAATTTGTTTTAAAATTTGAAATTGATATTGATAAAAGTTTGATATATATATATATATGGACAGTTATATACGTATATATGAGCTATGCATATATGCAATTAGCATAGAAAAAAAGTATATACTAAAATATTAGAAAAATATCAACTTATAACAATTTTACAACCGGCCTTATAATATTCCAAATGAAGCACTGACAAAAATTGAAATTATTCTTAATAAAAGAACACAATTATATTGGTTGATTGTAAAATAAATTGTAAAAAATATTTATAAAAGAAATATTAGTGTATATATGATCATTACTCAAAAATATTTGGGAGTGAAAAGACTAGTACTATATATAGTGTTCTAAGTAAAAAAAAAATGATCAATTATGTTTCCAATTAGTTTTTTGAGTATCACAGTAATACGAATTTTATTGCATGCATGCATGTCTAGTAGTACTGCATCAACACATCAATATATATTTGTTGTAGAACTTATTGCAGTAGTATAAAAATTAAAAAAATTGATAATTTTTTTTTTATCCTTGTGAAATCACTTCAATGATCATATATTGGGTGTCAAAAAATAGATTTTAAAATAATTTTTTTTTCTTGTTTAATTAAACAAAATGTTTTATAATGCATTTAGAGAAAAGAACAGAAAATGCTAATTAATTAGCCCCCTTAATGTTATGGCTCAAAGTTACTGCATGAATATTTTATTTTATTTTTTACTTAGTATTTAAGGAAGTAATTATGAATAAAATTGTATATCTTTTTAACTTTTATAATGATTAAATAAGTTAAAAAATACTTAAAAGAAATGATAAATGATAAATAATATTACTTTTTACAATATTTTACACAATAATATTTTAAAAGAATGGACAAATATTTTTATAAAATACTTTATAAAATAAATATCATTTTATAAAAATATTTTTATTTTATAATATATATTCTAAAATGTATTGTTTGGTATGAAATTATCAGAATTTCGGGAACCACGGCCACAGTACGTCATGCATGCATGTAGCTGCGCCTGGCTCTTCCGATCTTCTCCTGGGCTAAACTGACCAAAACACAAGTATAAATGAATATATATATATATATATATATATATATTTATATATATTTACACGTGCATGACTGTGTTCTTGCATGAAAGTGAATCACGGGTTACAGCCTAAGCATGCACATTAGGTAGCAACAGGCTTTAATTATAGCCGGTAACAATATTAGTTCTGGCGGCCTGCTTTGTCAGGCATTGAAGGAGCTAGCTGACCGATATGCACAAGATCTAATACTCTTGAATTGGTGTGAAAAGGCTGAAAAAGCGTCTCCCTTTGGAGAGAATGGTGCTTATCTTGAAATTTCCCATTTTCAACGTTCAATATTTTATATTTTAATAATTCTTATCTGAATGATCGATTTATCAACATAAATTTGTAAAATGATAGAATTCATCAAATAGACATTATAATAAAATTAATAAAACTTTACAATTTCACATATCGTATCAAACCTATCAATATATAAATTTAAACTTTTTTATTTTATTATTATTATTATTATTTTTTATGTACCAAACATTTCACCTTATAAAAATACATGGCATCAGTCAATATATTTATAAGATCAAGAATATATGTAGCCTGCATGACCGGAAGCTCAAGTAGTAATAGTAGTATTAGCTAGTTAACCCAGACAAGAACGACATCTGTTAAATGCAAGGGGGCAAGGCTCGGCCCTGCCCTCTAAAAAATTAAAAATCTGATCAAGAAACCCCAACCCCAGCATTAGAAAAAATAAATTGTCAAATAACCATTTTTCTTTTGAAAAATAAAAAATAAAAACAATTTTTTTCTATATCCTTATTAGAAGTTAGAATACAAGGTCAAGCTGCACAGGTGAATTAATTCCATGCTCGATCCGACAGTACTGGTTAAAGAGCGATGACGAAGATGATCTCATGCATGCATGCATAATATCAGAAACCTGGCTATATAATTATCAGCTAGCTAGCTCTCCACTTCACAACCAGCCGGTCATCGCGGGTTAACTTGACTGGACAATGCTTTTGACTAGAAAACCTCAATACTCCAAGAAAAACCGCTAAAATATTACCATCATTTAATTTTCGTACGCACTTGCTCGCCACACTCCACATCCCAGCTCCATTTAAAAGCCCCTCAATCCTCCACGCCATTTTGCACCACCTCCCTGGCCGCCTGCTAGCTCGAACTCTCAAACTTCTTGTTTTCATCCTCGATCCAATCAAACGCTGATATGGGTAGCCTTGATTGCTCCGCCGACACCTCCTCCGAATTCAAGCCCTTAGACCCCGAAGATTTCCGAAACCAAGCCCACAAAGTGGTCGACTTCATAGCCGATTATTACAAACAAGTTGAAACCTACCCTGTTCTCACCCAGGTCCAGCCTGACTATCTCCGAGCCCGCCTCCCCCAAACTGCACCATACCTTCCGGAACCGCTGGAGACCATTCTTTCCGACGTAACCAATGACATCATCCCCGGCATGACCCATTGGCTTAGCCCAAACTTCTTTGGGTTCTTTCCGGCCACGGTTAGCACCGCTGCTTTCCTAGGAGAAATGTTGTGCACTTCGTTCAATGCGGTTGGTTTCAACTGGCTTGCCTCGCCCGCAGCCACGGAGCTGGAAATGATAGTTACGGACTGGTTGGCTAACATGCTCAAACTCCCTAACACCTTCATGTTCTCCGGTACCGGTGGTGGTGTCATTCAAAACACCTCGAGTGACGCGATTCTTGTCACTCTCATTGCTGCCAGAGACCGCATGCTACGTACGCGTGGGACTACTGCTACCATCCAAAAGCTAGCGGTATATTGCTCTGATCAGACGCATTCCACCTTCACCAAGGCTGCCAAATTGGCTGGAATATCTCCATGCAACGTCAAGGCTATCCCCACAAACCTTGACACAGCTTTTGCTTTATCCGCTTCAACCCTACGCTTGGCTGTGGAGGCTGACGTGGCATCCGGGTTGGTCCCACTTTATCTTTGTGCTACTGTGGGGACAACTTCAACCACAGCCATCGATCCTCTCCCGCCGCTCTCAGACGTGGCGAGTGAGTTCGGCATGTGGATGCATGTGGACGCTGCGTATGGCGGTAGTGCATGCATTTGTCCCGAGTTCAGGCACTACTTGGACGGGATCGAACGAGTTGACTCACTGAGTATTAGCCCCCATAAGTGGCTGCTCACTTACTTGGATTGTTGTTGCTTGTGGGTGAAGCACCCAAGCCTGTTGGTGCAAGCCCTGAGCACCGACCCGGAGTACTTGAAGAACAAACCCAGTGAGTCCAACTCGGTAGTGGATTATAAGGACTGGCAAGTGGGTACGGGTCGCAAATTCAAGTCGTTCCGGCTATGGCTCGTGCTGCGAAGCTACGGCGTCGCGAGTCTCCAGAGCCACATCCGGTCCGACGTCCGGATGGCCAAGACGTTCGAGGGGCTCGTGAAGTCGGACCCACGTTTCGAAGTCGTCGTGCCGAGGAACTTTGCACTGGTGTGCTTCCGTTTGAACCCATTTTCAGGCGAAGATCCGGGTCATACGGAGGCGTTGAACCGGAAGCTACTCGACTGGGTGAACTCGACCGGGCGAGTTTACATGACTCACACGAAGGTCGGGGGGATGTATATTCTGAGGTTTGCAGTGGGGTCCACACTCACGGAAGAACACCACGTTGCTGCCGCGTGGAATTTGATCAAGGAAGGGGCATATGCTGTTCTGAATAGTACTGATTGACGTTTGACGTGTGACGTGATGCGGCTTGTCTTCCGTGGAAAAGACTCAAACTTCATGGAAGTTTGTTTGTACTTGTTGGATTGTTTGCCCGATGGTGGACAAGTCAAAACACGTAACCTACTCCAGCAATCTTTGAATTTTCTGAGAGACAAGAAAACAAAAACAAAATAAAAGTGTGTTTTGTTCAATTTGTTTCTAGATCTTTTTTGTTTTTTTTTTTATTCGCTGGGCACTTTTTATACCATCTTGGTAGTATTGTGGTAATGTAACTTGGATACTATCTTTCAAAAGATGGCAATAAAGTTGGTTTGGTTGAATTATATAACTGGGATACTATCTTTCTAAGTGAAATACACGACTGACCGTCCATAATCTTGTTTATAATTTAATGTCCATATGAGTCTATGACATGATTTGTTTGGGATTTAAGTACTTCTAATGAATTAAGGATACATTATTAATTAAATCTGAAAGGTGAAAGGGAATCACTATAATGATTAAAATTTTGGTATGCTATATAACTTTTTCTGTCGTAGTACTTTTTAATGGTTATTTATTATTTTTTGACAACTCAAAGCATTAAAGTTGTGAGCATTGCAGTTTCAGTTCTTGTTTTGCTTCATTCACGTGCATAATTTGTTTGATCCTTAACGAAACAAAGTTTTTAAACTGGTCTGAACAAGCCCTGTTTCACCTTGGTGTCCTAGATATTGATTTGACACTCCGAACGGAGAAAAGACTTTATACCACTTTTAGGAAATATCGAACATATTCATTTTTATGTTTATGTTATATAGCAAACAATATTAAGTTAACGCTTCCTGTATATTAGACCGCTAAGAGATTCTTTAAAACTATGGAAGAATGTTTCTGTTTAGCCTATAAATCTCTAGCTGGAACATTAATGGCTAAACTTACACCATGAAATTTGATGATACAAGTGGGCGTAAGCATATCCTTGAAATGTCAAATCTAGCTGCTAAGTTAAAGACTCTTGGGATGAATGTTGATGAATATTTCCTTGTGCATTTTAGTTAGAATTCCTTGCCTCTTTCAATATGGTACCTTTCAAATTCATTATAACACTATTAACGATAAGTGGAATGCAAATGAATTAGGCAGTATGGTTGTTCAATAAGAAGCAAGTCTGAAGCAACAAAGACATCATTCAGTGCTAAATTAAAGACTCTTGGGATTAATGTTGATGAGTCTTTCCTTGCGCAATCTATTTAGAATTCCTTGCCTCTTCAGTATGTGGCATTTCAAATTCATTACAACACTATTAAGGATAAGTGGAATGTGAATGAATTAGCGCCAATATGTTTGTTCAATAAAAGACAAGTTTTAAGCAACAAGGACATCATTTAGTAGTTCACTTCATAAGATGAAGAGCCAACAAAAAGTGGAAGAAGCCTAAAAGGAGAAAAAGGGTAGAACAACCACAACAAAATGGGTCTCCTCAAAGAATCAAGGCTCATGAGAGGGGACAAAACAATATTAAGTATTGTTTCTGTTAAAGTTTGGGCATGTTCAGAAAGATTTCCATAAATGTAGGATATGGCTCGAAAAGAAAGGCAAGCATTTAGCTTGTGTATGTTTTGAATTCAATCTGACTGAAATTCCTTCCAACTTTTGGTGGATTGACTCGAGTTCTAATGTTCATGTTTCTAAATTGATTGAGGGCTTCCTTGCAAACTAGATCATAGAGCTAAATCAAAACTTTATAGTCATGTGAAATGTAGTTAAAGTTCTCGTTGTGGCCATTGAGACTTGTAAGGGGTTTCTCCTCCCTTTCCTAATGGGCCTGAGAGGAGAAACTACAGGAATAAGAAACGAAGGCCCAGTCCAGAACAAATAGCCTCCTCGGCTCGTCCCATTAGTAGATGCAACCCCCATGTGGGAGCATACTGTAGGGGGATGGAACTCGTCGTCCTAGAGATCTGTTGAGCAACGTCTAACCCTTGAGTACCTATCCACATGAAACGAGTGGGAAATAAGGAGGACCCTCGATCCTATGATAAGGTGATATTGACAGACCACTGACGACACCAGCATGATAAGGCAAATCAGAGAACCACGCCACATTAGTGACACCATTATCGAGCTACAAGCCACAGTAATGATGCCGTTGCAGAGGCACGTTACATTAAAGAACTATGACAAAAAGAACAGTAAAAAGGGCATGGACTCCACGAGGGTAGGCACGATTTGTCCCCCTAGGCTTCTGGTATAAATAGCAATTTCCAGATACGAGAAAATTCTTTGATCTCTAAACTCTCTCATTATTTACAAAATTCCAAAGTACTCTACTAACTTTGGCATTGGAGACTCCCCGGCCCCAAGACCACCATTTTCCAGTTTCTTTCTTCTCTATTTTTGCAGGCCCAGTTTTGAAGACCTGAGTTGCTGGAACCTACCCAAGAAATGTACGAAACATGATGTTAACAAGACTCTGCGTATATACTTTGATATTGAATGTTAACTAGATTTGTTTTAGACACTTTATGTTCCTCCTTTTTCTTGTAATTTGGCCTCTTTGTTGAAACATGATATTGAAGGTTTTACATTTTGCAATAGAAGTTCAAATTATTTAAAATAATCTCTTTTGTTAGTTTTTAAAATTTATGCCAATGTTTGTATAAATTAAATCGCAATAGTTGTTTTGCTGAAAGTCTTGTAACCCTACATCATAATATTGGAACGAAACATAACCTGATCAATGAAAGTTATTCTATTTTGTGGCATAACTGTTTGAGTCATACATCTAAAGAAATAATGGAGAGATTACTAAAAGATGAGAGTTTGCCAAACCTAGGATTTACTGATCTCGATTTATGTGGATTATATTAAGCGAAAACAAACTAAACACACAAAGAAATGTGATACAAGAAGTGGAGGACTACTTGAAATTGTCCATATAGACATTTTCAGACTTTTTGACTCTTCATCTCTTCATATAGAAAATTAGTTTATCATCTTTATTGATGACATTTTACATTAGTGTTATGTCTATTTGTCCGATAAAAAAACTCGAGCGATGGACGGCCTAAAGTTATACATTGTTGATGTTGAAAGACAATAAAATAGAAAAGTGAAAACTCTCAAATTAGATAGTGGCTGTGAAAATTATGGAAGGTACAATGGATTGGGTCATGCTTGGCGTATTTTCCTTGAAAAGCATGGTCTATGTGCATAATACACTATACCAGGATGGGTTAGTAGAATGGAGTAGCTGAAAGGTGAAATTATCATTAACGGATATTGTTAGGAGTATGTTAAGTAATTCCTCTTTATCCATTTCATTGTGGGTGGAAGGCCTTGAAACTATTCTTTATTTATTTAATTGGGTTCCAACTAAAACAGTTTGAAATATTTCTATTGAACTATGAACAAGAAGGAAACTAAGTTTGAGGCTTTTGCATGTTTGGGGTTGCCTAGCGGAGGCTAGATTTTATAATTCATGTGAAAATAACTTGGATTTCAAAACCATTATTGGTTATGTTATTGCCATCCAGAAAAATCTAAATCATATAGGTTTTACTGTTCTACTCATAGTACGAAAATAGTTGAAAACGGTATTGTCAGATTTATTGAAGAATGGCGAGATCAATTGAAGTGATGAACCATGAAATATAATTGTCTAAGAGGTACAAGTCCCATTATCCATAACTTCTCATGGAAGTTATTGTTTCGACAATTGTGGATTCATTTGTCAACATTGAACATCCAATTAATGATCAATAATTCCGTGATCAGATTATAACCAACGAATCAATTATCTAGGAACCACAAGAAATAGCATTAAGGAACTCTCAAAGGGAGCATATATTTGCTATTTCTAATGATTATTTGGTTTATTTACAAGAATTTGATTATGATTTTTGGACATATAAAGATCTGGTTTCAATTTCACAAGCTATTGGCAGTAGTAATGCTAATAAATGGATTGATGCCATGATGAGTGAAAATCAACTGACCAAAACAATGTTTGGGGATTAGCTAAGCTAAAATCTGTTGGAAGTGGGACTTCAAGTCTAAAAAAATATAAAACTAGGCTTATGACCAAAGTTTTCACTCAGAAATGTGGCATTAACAATAAAGAAACATTCTCTCATGTACCCAAAAACCCAATTAGAATCATTTTGGCTTTGGTAGCCAATTTTAATTTGGAATTACATCAAATGGATATGAAAAAGGGTTTTTAATGGGAGTTTAGAAGAAAATGTCTATATGGATCAACTTTAAAGCTTCTCGATAAAAGAAAAAGAACACGTGATTTACAAATTAAACAAGCTTTAGAAAGTGTTATCTGAAGTTCAATGATACTGTTACTTTGTTTGGAATTAAGGAAAATATCGTTGATTGGTGTATATAGCTGAAAGGTAATGAGAACAAGTTTATACCTATAATTTTATATATTATATTTTGACGATATATTGCTTGCTAGGAATGCTTTTGGTTTGTTGCTCGAAACTCAAAAATTTCTCTCTAAGAATTTTAAAATGATAGATATGGGTGAGGCAGCTTACATGAATGTAATATATTGCCCGTTATGTTATGGTACTGGTGCATGCTATTTATTTATGTCATTATCACTACAACAAATTTAACTTCTTGGGACGAACCCTAAAAGTCATTTTTTGGGACAAAATTTAAATTTCTTCCCAAAAAATTGATGACTTTACAAAACCGTTCGACCGTATAAATATCCATTCGAACGGTATTTTCCGTGATGAATTAATTCATCTCAAAAAGTTTTTTTCGTTCGAACGGAAAAAAATCCGTTCAAACATAAAAATCTTGGCAGGGAAGTAATTTATTATGCCGGGGGAAGTTCAAAACCGTTCGAACGATAATTATTTTTGTTCAAACTGAAAATATTTGGTGGCAAAACCTTGTAGAAAAGTTTCTAAACTGTTCTAACGTATAATATTAATCTCGATACGTAACTCAAAATATAAAAAATATATATCATTTATACAAATTCATTAATTAATTTTATATAATTAATTTAAAAATATTTTAACGATTTCTTTTATGTTAAATAAGATTTTTAGTTAAATAAATATTATCAGCTGTACATCACATAATATAAATCAATAATTACTTCAGAAAAGATAAAATGTTTAATTTACAACTAAAGCAAATTATCAAAACACCATATATACTGCCCATAACTATAACAAAAGAAATAAAAAATAGAAACTACTGTGATGCGAGGTCTCTGCACACATCCTCAATTGTAGCTAATTGTATCTCTACTTATGTCAGTCGAGTACTGAGCCTGACTTTAGTTGCATTATTGGCATTAATCTCTGTACATAACTCATTAATTTCTGTACGTAACTTAGAGACGCTAGCAGTAATCTCTGTGCGCAACTCATACATGACGGTATGCATTGCATCAATCAACACTAAAGTGTTATGCCGATCTCAACAGGTAGTATGTCGGCCATCTCCTCGTGAGTAAATGTGCGTGATGCCTCCACCTATGTAGATGCCTCACCAGCCGATACTTCAGTATCTCTCGACTGTGCATCTCTCTGAATATCAGCCTTGTCAGGAACATGTCTACGAAAATGAAATCTCGAGTGTCCCGTGCTTTGTGACAGGTGGTGCTATTGATCGGTCCCATCGGCTCTCGTGCACACTCGGCAACTTTTGGCAAGACCCAGAATGTAGCAAAAGTCGACTGATCAGGATCCCAAATGACAGTATATCTGTCGTAATGTACCAAGCCTTTGATCGAATCCTCTCAAATATATACTCCACGAGATCGATCGGAATACCACGAGCGACCTGTAACATAAATCTCGCTCAATCCATGCCAACCTCGGTCTTGTGCTGTCAAGGGTCAATATTGTTGGCGATGATCAAATTCATGATCTTGAAGAAAGAAGATAAATTTGCCTGCCTAATGCTCTTCATCCCGTCGTACACTAGAGCATTTGGACCAACAATCAAGTCTCTAACTGATAGGCATTGACCAGCCTAGGAATACTGAGATATGTAGCGAGTAGGTCCGCTAAAAATGTAACAGGAGCCCCTCGAACATAGATCCTCAGCAACGATATTAATGTAGGAAATGAGTTCCACTTCTTCTTCTCACTGAACTAAAATTGGTGTTCAACCACGATCATTGAATACTGATGGGAGGGAATGAGCCTCCCATATAAGAGTCACAAAATTAGACAGTTTCACCTACCGCTCAAGTAAAACAGCCCGCTCTCGAACTGTTTGGATGGAAGGTTTCCTTGATCTACCATGTTTACGGCCCCTATAAGCCGTTATTATGATTATGAAATTTTAAAAATAAAATATATATTCAACATTAGTGATAAAATCTAATATGAGAAAAGATATACAAAATAATATACTAATAGCAATTTGATAGAACAATTTCATAAAACGGTGAAAATAATTTAATTAGCTAATACAAAGTAAATCGTTTGAACGTAATATAAAGTGGTCGAACGACAATTTTTATGTTCAAACGACAAAAAAAGTGGTCGAATGGAAACAAGTTCAAACCGTTCGAATGTTTAAAAAGGTGTTCGAACGGTAGGTTAAACTCGTTTGAACAAAAAAATGATCAAGCTCACCCATAGCTGAGTCAACTCAGCGGCCATGAAAACACTTAAAAATACATCAATTCCGTGGGTTTCTTCGACAAAACATATACTACTTTTCATTTCTAAACATCTTATGGTGGATTTATGGTGTTCTACGGTGACTATTGATGAAAAAATACAATATTTCTAGAGAAAACGAATAAAACCATAAAAATAAATGGTAAAATAACTTTTAAAGTGCATACATTCACTTAGGAGGAAGAGTGTTTGACGTAGGTGGTGATGGGCATTCAAACGTTGAATATCGTTTTCAAACGGTGGGGACGACGGTGTCCGAGAAAGTTCTGCCCGTGATAAGTTATATATGCAGAATCGTTCGAACGGTTTTAAATTACTATTCGAACATGATTTACTGTTCGACCGTATTTGTTTCAATTTCAGTAAAAATTTATATTATAGTTTATTATATTTATAATCCCATAATTTAATATAATATATATACTATTATAGTAGATTATATATACTGTAATATATATATGTAATGTTATAGTATATTATAATATATATATATTGTGATAGTATAATACTTTAAATGAAAACATAATAACTATATATATTTTATCATTATCATAGTATAATAGTAATATATTATAATACTTTTCTATCAAAGTATTATATATGATAATATATATATATATATATGATAGTATATAGTACTATATATATGAGTTTATACTTAACTAATATATATCATACAATATATTCCATTATACCAAAGGCGTATATCCCAGGTATAATATAATAAGATATTAATAGAATAGTAATGTATTAAAAATTATTAAAGGCGGTAAGACCGGCCATATGCATGATAGCAAAGTAGGCAGGCGGTATAACCGACCATATTTATGAGGGAAAAAAAATTAAAGAAAAGAGATATGAAATAAACTTCTTCATTAAAAATATAATACTTACAAGGAGATTAATTCTCAAAGGAGTTGGGAGCTGAAGACATGAGGGAAGGACGATTGAAGATTTACAAAGAGAGGAGGACAGGACTTGGACTGGAGAGGTTTGGGCGAGAGAGGAAGGGATATCAGATTAGAATTCTGAATGCCCTTCTTGCCTCGTGAACCCCTTTATATAGACACTAAAACAGTAACTTTAATAATACATGAACAGTACCGGCCGTTATAAGAACAGTATTAGCCGACGCTAAAGACAAACACAGTACCGGCCGACATTAAAGACAAGAACAGTGTCAGCCGACGCTAAAAACAAACATAGTACAGAACACATAATCTAGTACAGAATTATTTGTCGCTTTGTTGGGCAATAATCTGTCGCGAATAACTTTTTAGAGGGATAATATCTGCATGTCATGCTGGTTAGTCAGATAATAATTTTTTGGAGTCACAAATTCTGAGGATCAAAATTTGCTAATTCCAGTTCAAACTGATCTTGAGAATCCATCAATTGTACCGGATGGTAAGGTGAATAATTTTGAGAAGGAGATGCAGCTTGGTTGCCTTGAGATTGAGAGGCCTGTTGAGAATGAGAGGCCTGATGGGCTGGTGATAATGCGGGTTGCTGTGGTGGAGTTAATCTGGGTTGTGCTTCTTCTTCATCGTCACTGTCTGATATTTGTGACATTACTTCAGCTAATTTTTTCAAATCCTTTTTGTTTGTAATGGATGCCAATTGTGCTTGAAATCTGCTTCGCTGGACTAGGACTTCCGGAGCTTTGGTAACTTTTGAAAACATCTTCAGTACATGATCATAATTGTATTTTTCCCACCATTTGATGGAAACTTGACGGGCTAGGAACATAATGGTTTTGAGAGAGGGATGAGGTTTGATAACGTATTCCCATTTCATAATCCAATTTAATTTTGTTTTGAGAAAGAAGAGCAAGAGGGGTGAGCAATGGTTTAATGCTGGTGGGCTGTCATTCTGTGAGATGAAATTTTGGAGACTTTCCTGAAGGGGAAGAGGAAGGAAAAGAGGTTCAGGTCCATAATATTCCCACCATAATGAGAACCATTTCGGGAGTGTTTTAATTTCCTATAGTTTATCAAAATGAAAGAACCATGAATGACGCAAATTTTTGTTTTGTTTTAAAATCATTTTTGTCCATGCTTGCTGATAATCGTAATAATCACAATAAGAAGGATCATAGGGATGAGAGAATTTTCTTGTCAAGTAGGGATTTTTTTCCCATTGTTCCAGTGTGAGAACTTGCTTAATAGTAACTTTATGAAAAGCAATGATTGGAGACGCTGGTGGAGAAGGTTGAGTTTGAAGGGAACAAGGAATTTCTGAGAGAATAATTGAGTCAGTATCTACTAATATAAATTCATAAAAATGCTGGGTTTTCTTAATGTTTTGTGGAACATAATGCTAGTCCGGTAGGAGAAAGGCATCAAGTAATTTCTGAGGGTCAGACAGATGTTGTATTTCAGATTCAATAGGAAAGACCGGATGCCAATGAGATTTGATAATAATAGGAGATGAAGAAGGTTGAGATAATAATGGAGGATTAATAATTTGGGAAGGAGAAGGAGGAGAAACAGCTTTGGAATAGGTTGGTAATTTTGGAGAGACTAATGGTGAAAATGGATTGTAAGAGGGTCTAATATTTTGTGGTAATGATCCCAATACCGTATAAGGTCTTGGAGTTGCAGAAGGACAAGGTGAAGGATAGGGAGGAGATGGCAGCAGTGCGTATGAAAATTTGGACTTTATTTTGGACTTTGAAGATGACATGATTTTCCCTGTAAGAATTCTCGGGATAGAAAATCAGGAAGAGAATTAGATTCTCCTTTAATATGCTCAATATCAAAATAAAAAATACTTAATATAGCTTGCCATCTGGCAAATATTTGTTTGGCAGCCAGGTTTTTCACATGTTTAATTAAAACTTCCTTGGCTGATTTGCAATCTATTCTAAGCAAAAACTTTTGATTCAACAAATCATCTTGAAGTTTAGAAATACATAATACAATAGCTAAAATTTCTTTTTTAATAGTAATATAATTCTTTTGAGTAGGATTCCAACATCCTGAATGGAATCGAACTATTTGTTCCGAGTTGGATGATAATTTTTGTTTCATAATTCCTCCGTATCCTATATCAGAGGCATCTGTTTCAACAATTTTAAAAGTATGAGGAGATGGAAGCCCTAAGCATCGTAATTTCTTAATATGAGCTTTAATCTGTTTTATAATACTAGTATGTTTTTCTGTCCAAGGGAGTGGATTCTTTTTTAATCTTTTAAATAATGGTTTACATAATGGTCTGAGAGATTGGTAAAAATCTGCAACATAGTTGAGACTTCCTAGAAATCTTTGTAATTGATTTTTATCTTTTATTTCATCTGGAAATTTATCAGCAAATTCTATTGCTCTACTAATTGGTGTAATAGTTCATTGATAAATTTCATGTCCGAGGAATCTAATTTTCTCTTGGAATAGTTTTATTTTTGATGAGGAGACAACTAATCCATTTTGTTTGATAACTTGAACAAAAATATTTAAATGTTTCCAATGTTGTTCAATAGATGAAGAAAATATTAATACATCATCTATATACACTATTGAAAAATAAGTGAATGGAATAAAGATTTCGTTCATAATATTTTGAAATTTACTAGGGGCATTTTTTAATCCAAAGGGCATAACATTCCATTCAAAATGTCCAAAGGGGACTGTGAAAGCTGTTTTATATCGATCTTTTTCAGCGATTTGGATTTGCCAAAACCCACTTTTCATGTCGAATTTTGAAAATATTGTAGCATTATATAGTCGGGATAATAAATCTTTTTTATTAGGAATTGGGTATCTAATCCATTGTAATACCTTATTTAAAGGTTTATAATTTATTACTAAACGAGGAACTCCTCTTTCTAATTCTGCCTGTTTTTGGACATAAAAGGCAGCACAACTCCATGGTGATTTACTTTTCCTTATTAATCCTTTTGTTTTTAAATCATTAATTTCTTTTTTACAATATTCTAGTAATTCGTTATTCATTTGGATGGGTCTAGCCTTAGTTGGAATGTTTTTCTCAGAAAATTCTTTTTCATAGGGTAATTCTACTATGTGTTGTTTTCTATTCCAGAAGGCATTGGGTAGGTTAGCACATATTTCGTTTTCAATTGTAATTTTGAAATTATCAATTTTTTGGGTTAATAATGGGTCTTTTAACTGTTCTCGAATTCTTTTATATTTTAATTCTTGTTTTAAGAAGTTTATTTGGTTTTCCTTTCTTCTAATTTTATTTTTTGTTAAGAAATTAATTTTTCTGGTTAATGAAATTTTCTTTAAAGAGTTAATTTCTTTTGGTACTGGGGGAAATATGAACTTAAAGTGTATCTCTTGTCCAAGTATTTTAGTAGAGATTCCTTCTTCTGTTACAGAGAAAGGGTAAAGTAGTGCAAGAAAGGGATTTCCTAAGATTACTTTGGTATTAATATTTTTTACTAAAATGAACGTTGTTTTAAAGCAAAGTCCATTATTACATATATGTGCATTGGATAATTTATAATTTATATTTAATTTTGTTCCATTGGCTTGGGATAATGTTTCTCTTGTTTTTTCAAAATATTTAGAAGGTATTAATCCCTCTTGTATACAATTTAAGTCTACTCCTGTATCTAATAGGGCAATTGTAGTAAAAGAGAATTCTTGATTAATTGAAACTGTTACTTCAACATACCATTTTTGAAAATTTATCTTATTAAGAATATTAATGAAATTGCCCGTTTCATCTAATGTTGAACATTCTCCCTGTTCAATATTATGTTTTTCTTCATGGAAGTTTTTCCCATTTTTCTCTATTTTTAATAATATAATTTCTTGTAATAGTTGTTCGTTTGAAACTTCTAATTTAAGATTGGATGTTTTTAAATTTCTAATTTTCTGTTTTATCTCATTGATTTCTTGTTGTATATCTTGAATCGTAATTTTCTGTTTATCAGTTTTAAATCTACTTATTATTTCTGAAAAATTGTAAGGTGTTAAGGATGAAGTTATTGTAGTATTTTGATTATTAAATGTATCTTTTAATTTTTCTAAATAATCTTTTCTTTCTTGAGGGTTGTTGATTTTGTCTATTAATTCTAATATAATGTCTTCTTGTTTCGAAAGTACATTAATGGTTTTGTTACAAATACAATTATCCTTACTTAGACAATTACAGATATGTACTTCATCTTCTTCTAATTCACTATCAGAAGATTGTTCTGAAGAGCTTGGTTCTTTTAATTGATAAATTTCTTCTTCTTCTGAAGAACTAACCTCATCTTCACTTGAATTTATTATAAAAATGTCCATTAATTTATCTTTTAGTGTTTCGGGTATATCTAATTCATTAATTTGTTGTTTGACTTTACAGTTTGATTTGTAATGTCATATTTTTCCGCATTTATAACAAACAATCTGCTTTTTCTTTTTATTAGTCTTTTTAGGATTTTTTAGTGGCTTATTATATATTTGTTTATCTTTTATCTTTTTATAAGGTTTTCTGTATTTTCGTTTTTTATTGGAATAATTGTTATAAACTCTTTTTCCCTTTTTGTGTCTTCTTGAGGGAGCTAATAAAGGAGTGTAACCAAATTGTTCACAAAAAGTACCTAATTCTTTTCTAGCAAACTTCTTTTCTTTCTCCATTTGCTTTTTTAATCTTAAATCATTGCACATAGTTAATCCAGTTCTATTAATCTTACTTATTATATCACCATATGTAAGATTATGAAAATCAATAGTACCGTCTGATCTTAATAATGATTCTCGTACCTTTTGGGCGAAGTAATATGGAAGTCCGGCTATGAACTTTTCCTTCCAGTATGACTGTTGACAATCATTTCTGATCATAACTTTAGTTAGAAATACATCTTTATACCAACGGAAATCAGATAATTGAGGGTATTTAAGATTAATCAATAAATCACTAGTTCTTTCTTTAAATTAAACGGGATCACCTACAAAGTGTTTAGTTAATGCATATATTAATGTATTGACAGCATCTTCTAGGGGTAAATCATTTTCCGTTTTAATTATTTGCATATTTTCATCATATTTATCGGCTGTTAATATGCGTGACCTTTCGTCATATGAAAGATAATGATCCCACCAACCCTTTAGTTGGCTAGTAAATCCTGTAACAATAATGTGTGCTACCTGATGATTAGTTTTTCTGTTACTTTTATAGACGTTGGCTACCATAATCATTTCTTGAAAATGATTTAGTATTTCGTATTCAGATAATCCGTCTATATTCCATTCGTATAATACATCTGGTGCGAAGGCTGATCTTACTATATGTTCTCTTTCCTCGAATTGCATATCCGGTGGAGTAGGTCTGGGATACCAATTACGAGTAATAGAGACATGATGTTTTGAATCTCTAGCCGAAAAGTTATTAACATGATCTCCTCTAATCTTGTTTATCTGTAAATCTAGATTTTTAAATTGGTTTTCGATATTACTAATTTCAGAGTCAGATATTACGGGTGAGTCTATTTTGCTTAATACATTAATATGTGGTTGTTTTGAGGTGGTGGCAGTGTTACTAATAGTTAATTTTTCTAATTTACTAGAGATCTGTTCCAATAAATCATTTTTGTTTTTGGAAAATATCGATTTTAAATGGGATGGAATTTCGTGGGGAACAAATAAGGGAGTTTCTTCTATTTCTTTAATAGTGGGTTTTATAGGAGATATTTGGGTTTCAATCCTTTCGAATTGCTTACCCATGATTTTTAGATATAAATTAGTATAATTGTTTTGTTGTATTATATTATCAAGGTTTTTTTTCAGTATTTGCAATATTATTTTTTTTATTGGTGTAGCCAGAATTTGAGTATTCCTTTGATTGTACTTGATGGCTTCAAAAGGGGGGTATTCTTCATAAATAATTTGGTTATTTTCTCCTCTAATCCATTGATTAGTAGTTCTGTTTATGGTAGATAATTGGTTTGATTTATATATCTCAAACCATGTAGAGAAAGGAATATTGATCTGTATTTTCTCTAAATTTTCGTAATATTTTTCTTGAATATAATCTCTTTCTATTTTTGTAAAGGTTGAGAAAAATGTTATTCTTTTGTGACCATTTTCTTTTTTCATATAATCTTGTTTGAGATATTCTTTGTTAATTTTAAATTCTTCTTTATTCAGGGTATATATTTGGACATAATCTCCAACTACTTGAGAATACGTTGGAGAAGAGGGTTCTTTTTCAGGATTATGGGATGTAGATGCTCTATCAGGATGACTAATAGCATATACTGGTGTATCAATAATGTTTCCAGGGATGATCCCTCGAATCTGGGTGTCAAGATTTTGGGATCTGGTATCAAAATTTTGAGATCTATTTCTAGAAATTGATGTAAGAATAGATCTGGGTGTATGATAACTGGAAGGTGCTGGAGAGGAATAATGTGAGAAAGATCTTCTGAAAGGCTGAAAAGCTATTTGAACCGTCCCATCCGTTTTTTGATCTATATATTCGAGATTATCTTTAGAATTATTTTCTATCTTGGGTGTTGGAGTGATATTTTCTAATTGCCATTCATTAGGAAGTGTGACTTGATTCCAATTGATTTGTTTAGGAATTTGTATACTAGAATTTTGTGTGCTAGATTGTAATAATAATGTATATCCTTTAGGGCTAGTAATTAGAGCTTGTGGTTCTAATGTTGTTTTCATTAATTTATAATGAATCCTGTAAACTACTGTTAAAGCATGTGACCCTTTCATCATTTGATAGCCATTTGTTTTAATATTTAGTATTAAGGCGTGTAAAATGTTACCATCAAATAATGATAAAGAATAATTGGGATAACAGTTAAAATAGACCGGTCCTTGGAACAAGCTGGATTCTACCATTCCAAGTAATGAATCATGAAAGTTATAATGTCTTCCGTCTCTTAAACAAAGCAATACTGAGGTATTTAAGCCGTTTCGAGTGAGTGGTTTTATAGCTACTTGTACTAATCCAATATGAATAAAAGAATAATTTTACTTTTTGTGTTGATCAATAGCCTTTTTTGTTAAGAGATGTAATGATTCATAGTCATTATTTAAAATAATAGTTTTCTCTACTGTTTTAATTGTATAATTTGTAAGGAATGAAAATTTAGAAGAAAAAGTTGAGATTTTATATATTTGATTTTTTGGAACATCGGGAATTGTCCAATCTTGTATATTTCTTTCTATATCTAAAATACTATAGTCTTCTTGATTAATATTATCAGATTCTATAGGGATGCTAGTGGTAGATTCATTAGGTTTGAATAAAGAATTCATTGATTCAGATTTTCAACAAAAATTTCCTATTTCCAAAGAGAAATAAGTAGATTAAGAACTTGAGGGAACACCACCGGGACCACCCTTAGAGCCCTCTGGCTTAAATGGGCTGACCATCGGTTTTTCTTGGCTTACCAACACAAGCTTCCCAATATACATTTTTCTCTCTAGTTATGGGTTTATCTTTGTAAAATTTGTATCAATGATTCCTTTACTCTTTTTTTTTTTATTTTTTTTATTTTTATAAAGCAAGTATTTTTAGATGGTTTCTTATGGCATTAATTTCTTTTCTAAGGAAAGTGCAGTCAGCTTCATAGTATTCTATTGCAGACTGCCTACTTTGATATACATGATATTTAGTCATCATTAATGTATAATTTTGCCTCAAGATTTGTAGATCCATTCTTAAATTATATTCTGTACATTTTAACTCATACAAATCGCGAAATCCAGTACTATGAGCATAATAAAAATCCATCGTAAATATCAGGAAAATAAGATAGAAATATCAATAGCAATAAAATAGTAATAACAATACTAAACGAAATATGTGCTAACCTACCCAATGCCTTCTGGAATAGAAAACAACACATAGTAGAATTACCCTATGAAAAAGAATTTTCTGAGAAAAACATTCCAACTAAGGCTAGACCCATCCAAATGAATAACGAATTACTAGAATATTGTAAAAAAGAAATTAATGATTTAAAAACAAAAGGATTAATAAGGAAAAGTAAATCACCATGGAGTTGTGCTGCCTTTTATGTCCAAAAACAGTATTATATATGATAATATATATATATATATATATGATAGTATATAGTACTATATATATGAGTTTATACTTAACTAATATATATCATACAATATATTCCATTATACTTTACTATATATGTTATATATGATACTGTACAACATATATAGAGTATAGATTACAAATATACTATCATCTTATAAATTTCTCTATACTTTATTATATGATCTTAGTATATTTGAGGCTATATATATGTGAGTATATATTACTAATACATATGATCTTATATTTTCCTTTATACTTTAGTATAGTATAATATATATGATACTATATATATTATAGTTACAAACTCTGTCCCCGACAGAGAAATAGTAACCAAACGACAAAACCCATACCCCGACTACACGGAGTAGGGTGCACCAACCCCATACACCGCCTAAGTGGAGAGGATACATCACACCGTTCGGACCAAGGTCCGAATAGACAACATTTTTAGATTTTTTATTATTCAAAAAAAGAAAAACAGGACACGAAAATAAAATACAATGAAAAACTACTGTAGCAAACAGAAAAGAATAATGCTCCACGCGGCTACGGTGGCGCGTGCCTAGGAGAAATCCACCGACTGATCTTGGAAGATCCGGACTCACATACTCGAGTGGCGCCGCGCGTGACAACGGCAGATGGCCTCCTGGTGTCGGGAGAGAGCCACTCGCCGAACATCTCCGAGATCTTTTGGCCGCGCGTGCCAGCAATTCGCCGCTCCGATTGGCGAGTTGCTCGACTGAGCGGCAAGTTACTCCGTCGAGCATGTCCTGTTGTATTATCTTTTGTGCACGACGGATCCTTTAGACCTGGTCTTTAGAGATCTGTCGTTTGGACTAGACTATGTCAGCCACGGAAGTGTGCTGGGGAGCTATTAACGTTTGTAACTGACTTTTTTAAGTCAAAGTTGTATGTTCTTTATGAGTAAAATGTGATCCCTTTTATAAAAAATATATATATATATATATTATACTTAGAATAGATTACTATATATATGATAGTATATCTTACTATATATATGATAGTATATATTACTAATACATATGATCTTACAGTTTTCATATAATGATGAAAATAATATATATATTATTTAAACATTAAGATGATGTCTTCGACTGGTTCCCGTAAAACGTTTGAAGGCTTTATTCATGTTTGAACTTATGGAAAAAGATTCGAACGATTTATTGCAGTAGTGAGAAAATATCCCGCCAATTAATGACTCTTAATTACCGTTCGAATGTCTTTTGTCATTGTTCGAAAGGTTTATTTCAGTAGTGGAAAAATATCCCCTCAATTAATGACTCTAGATTGCCGTTCGAATGTCTTTTGTCATCGTTTGAACGGATTATTGCAATGGTGGGAAAATATCCTTCCAATTAATGACTCTGGATTACTGTTCGAATATCCTTTGTCATCATTCGAACGGTTTATTGGAGTGGTGGGAAAATATCCTGCCAATTAATGACTCTGGATTACCGTTTGAATGCCATTTTTTCTATTCGAACGTGTTGAAGAAATTTGTGCAGGCGGAAAAATTGGCGCTATGAAAATTTTTCACGTTCGACTACAATTTATTTACGTTCGAACGATTAGTATGAACTTATAATCTTCCCGCATGCCATCAGTCCCTCATTTTTTTCTCATATTTCCCCTCTTCTCATTTTTCTCTCCAAAATCTTCTATTTTCTTCCCACAATCCTTCATTCTATCATATTACAAAGAGGATTGCATACTTATTTTACTTAAATGTATGACTTTCTTTTTCATTCTACTTCCAAATCTATTATTCATTCTATTTATATATATATATATATTATAGGTATTTATTAGAGAAATCTATACTTTAATATAGTTGTTTATTGATTTTGTAGTTTATATATATATATATATTGTGTAGGTGCTTATTAGATTAAATACAAAATATATTTGTTAGAGGATTGCTATTTGAAGTATACATGTTGTATTTAGGGCCCTTAGACGTATGGTTGCTAGGGTTTCTTGCTTGGCATAGGAAAATTTTTGCGCTGCTAGGGTTTCTTGCGTGGTTGCATGTCTGGCTGTAGTCGAGGGTCGTCAGGGCCCTTGGACGTCGGCAAGGGGGTCTCGGACGTTTGCGAAAATGCTTTCGAAATACCCTCAAGCTCTTCTTGAGGTTAGTGTTCTATTTTGGCAACCGCAAATTGTCGATGGTGAAGTTTTTGTTCAATTCTCCAAGGAAGAATTGGAACGCTCGGTGGTTCCGTTTAAATTTGCTCTTGTACTAAAGTTTTTACATCAAGGACCGTCGCTGGATAGGATTCGGCCGTTTATTCTTGGGCGTTGGGGATTGGTGAATCAACCAGTTGTTTTTGCTATGAGGAGGACTTTATTAAAGTTTTGTCTAGGGAGAGTTGTGATGTTGATGGTGTTGGTTATAGGCCATTCCAGTGGATGGTTGATTTCAACGAGGATTCAAAACTAGCCTTGGTTCCGGAATGGATTACGTTACCTGGTCTACCATCGAACTTTTATCATGAGGCCTTTTTGAAGAACATTTCGGTGCCAATTGGTGTGTTTCTGAGTAGGGATACGCTACTTGTTGCGCTACGAGAACAGATGGGGCCAGACTCTGTGTCCTAATGAATATCTCTCAGGCTTTGTTAACATCCTTTTGGATAGGCACTCCAAAGAACCCAACGAGTGTTCGACAAGAGGTAATATACGAGGTGCAAAGGCATAATCTATCAAAATGTAAGGCATCTCAGAAAGTAGTAAAGGAGGGGAAGAAGAAGGAATTTGATAAACCAACTCAGGCTTGGATTCCAAAACCTACGACTGTTCCAGAAAATTCTGAGAAGCCTCCTGATGATCATGAGGGAGATGGCTCTGAGGAGCAACCATTGCCTGATAATATAGAGGGAGAAAGGGAACAGGTGATTATGTTACCTTCTATGCCAGTGGGGGAGATGGCTCTAGTTCAGGTGGAGACTGTTGACATGGTTGACGGGCAAGGGGAGAATTTGAATACGTCATCTGTGGATGGGTGTCTGTTGACAGGGGAATCGAGTGGGTTGGTTGTGAACGTGGATGCTGGGTGTTTCACGCCAGTGTTGGAAGAGACAGGCGTGGATTTGGTGTTGAGTGGTGGAGAATAGGGGCAGGTAGGGATTGGTGATATTCCATCGATTGAAGAGGATGAATTGGTGGAGGACTGTTTACAGGTGGTTGTGTTTGAGGAAGGTGTGGAATGGGTGGAGTCAAGGTTTGATGGTGAAGTGGGGTTGCCTCACTTAGGGAAGGAGTGGGATGGATTATCAAATTTTGAAGTTGTGAATAAGGGTGTGTCCAGAGGAAGAGTTTTGAGAAGTTCATCCAGGGCTCCAAGCAAGCCCTCGAGACTATACTTATGATTAGTAAAATTTTGTATTAGAACGTTTTGGGACTAGGTACCTCGAAAAAAAGACTTCGGTCATTATTAAAGATGTATAAACCAAAAATTTTAGTGGTAGCAGAACCTTTGGAGAGGAGGAACAGATATTTCATTGGAATAATATGTTGGGGTTTCATGAATGTTACTCAAATGCAGCTCAGTCAGGCAAGGTGTGGGTGGTTTGGAATGAGGAGTATCAAGTTGGTATACTAAGGGCTTCTAGTCAGCAGATTACCTTGTTAATAAGTTCATCAATGGTGGTTTCAGTAGTCTATGCAAAATGCTTATTTTTGGATCGTAAAGCTCTATGGACTGAGCTTCTTACGTTTTCCTCATTGCCATTTCCACGTGCTGTAATTGGTGACTTTAATGTTATACGGAATAATGGTGAAAGACGGGGGGGTCATCCACGGTTACCGAGTGCTATGGAGGATTTCTATACGTTCATTGAGGAGGGGGGTTTGATTGAGGTACCTTCAAGTGGAAATACTTTTTCCTGGTGTAATGGTCGGGTGGGAGGGCAAGAAGCTTGGCTAGGCTGGATCATGCTCTTTGTTGTGTCAAATGCTTGGAGTTATTCCCATCTTTGTTGTTGAAATATTTGCCTAGTAGAACGTCGGATCATGTGCCTATGTTATTGGGCATGTCGGTTCTGAGTGAAAGATATGGTCTTCATTTAAATTTAAGCATATGTGGACTTTACATGATGATTTTGGGAGATGCGTTACTAGTTCTTGGTAGGGGAGTGCAAGTGGCATGGGTCTATGGCATCTTGCTTGTAAGTTAAAATGTCTAAAGGGGGTGCTTAAGAGCTGGAATAAGGAGGTGTTTGGGTGGACGTATAAAACATCTGGAGGCTAAGGTGGAAGAAGATGAGGCCCGGTTGCAAGAAGGTTTTTCGGAAGAGGCAGAAGTGAATTTACTGGCTGAAAAAATTGAGTTGTCTTCTTGGCTGAATAAAGAAGGAGCTACGTTTGGCACAACAAATAAAATCTACCTGGGTGGAGTATGGGGAAGTGCATGCTGGGTTCTTCAAGGCTTTGAAGGTGCGGAAAGTTAATGCGGTTAGGGAGATGCGTTTGAGTGATGGTCGTGTCTTGGCTTCTCCAGAAGCAATTCATGATGCTGCTGCGGTGCATTATGAGGAGTTTCTCAAAGAACATACGGGGCATGATATTCCAGAGTTATTGGGTCTAATTCACCGAGAGGTGGTGGAGGAGGAAAATAATATTCTTTGAGGAGTGCCTTCGAAGGAAGAAATAAAGAGTGCCCTATTCTCTATTCCGGTAGATAGTAGTCCGGGGCCGGATGGGGTTGGATCGGGATTTTATCAACATTGCTGGGAGTTGGTGAAGTCGGATGTGAGGAAGGCGGTTTGTGATTTTTTCTGTGGTTCTCTTCTGCCTAGGTTCTATACTTCTTCATTTATTGTTTTAGTGCCAAAAGTTTCTAATCCCTCATCTTTTGAAAAATTTAGGCTTATCAGCCTTTGCTCTGTGGTGTACAAAATTTGTTCTGAAATATTAGTGGCTCGATTAAATCCGGTATTAAGTCATATTATATTGTTGGAGTAAGGTGCATTCCTTCCTGGTCGAAGTATTTTTGAGAACATAAGTCTCACTCAAGAGTTGGTGCATGATTTAAATAAGCCAGTTCGGGGGGGAAACATATTGATGAAAGTTGATATTGCCAAGGCCTATGATACAATTGATTGGAAGTTCCTATCCCATGTGCTAAGTTCTTTTGGTTTTTCGGCAAAAGTTTGTCAATTGATCCTCCAATGTGTTACTACGCCATGGTATTTGGTGGTTATGAATGGGACATCTAAAGGATATTTCAAGAGTGGTAGGGGGTTACGACAAGGGACTCTTTTTCTCCATACTTGTTCATTCTTGTGGAGGAAGTTTTCTCTCGACTTCTTAAACAAGGTTTTGTGGGGGGGGGGGGGGGGGGGGGGGGGGGGGGGGGGGGAAGATCAGTAGTTTCACACAGCCAAGAAATGGACCATTTATTTCCCATTTACTCTATGCGGATGATATGATCATATTTGCAAATGGGAGTAAACAATCGGTTCAAGAAATCAAAGCTATTCTTGGTTTATATGCCTCCGATCGGGACAAAAAGTGAATGCGTCAAAGTCATAATTTTTTTCTCTAATAAAATTACGGCTCGTAGGCAGCGTGAATTGTTGGATCTAATGGGTTTTTCGGAAGGAAATTTTCAACTAAGTACTTAGGGGTGCCAATTATATCGGGGAGAATGAAGGGAATTTATTTTAAGGAGTTGGTGCAACGTATTCGACAAAGGATAGAAGGGTGGAAAGTTAAGTTTCTTTCTTTAGGAGCTCGACTAATTTTATTGAGAAATGTTCCAAGTATGTCGGAACATTTGCTGGCTGTCACTAAGGTGCCGAAATCGATTATTGCATCGCAACAAAGAATGTTTAGCTCCTTCTTCTGGGGCACAGTTGATGGTAAAGCTAAAAGAAAATGGGTGAGATGGGACAACATTTATAAACCATTTGATGAGGGGGGGCATTGGTTTGAGGAATTTATCGGATGTCCAAAAGTCTTTGCATTTGAATTTGCATAAAATCTGATTAATACGGAATCGTTGTGGACAAGGTATTTCAAGTCCAAATATGTGAAAGGGCAACATATTTCTCTTGTGTCTCATTCGAAGTGTACTTGCTTTTGGAAGATGGTGATGAGTGAAGTGAAGATTGTATTAAAGAATTCTAAATGGTTGGTCAGGGAAGGCCATCTTTCTTTTTGGAGGGATAAATGGATGGATTTTGGTCCATTATGTGATCATTAGAGGGTTATGGTAGATCCAAATTTAATTATCAAAGATTGTACGGAAGGAAATCGATGGGATGTGGATGGTTTAAGGCAACTGGTAGGGCAAGAAAAATAGGAGTTAATTGTGGCAACAATTCCTGGACTAAGAAATGGAAAGGACAAACTGGTTTGGATGGGAACACCAGATGGGTGTTTTACAACAAAGAATGCGTGGAGTCTTTTTCGTGAAGTGGCTTTGAAATCTCAATGGTCTAAGTGGATTTGGCATGCGGCATTACCAAAGAAGATGCCAGTGTTAATGTGGAAAGCTCTATCCCAGAGTCTTAGTGTGGATGAGAGAATCAGGTGGCTAGGGATTCCGATGGTGTCTAAGTGCGAGTGTTGTACACAGGGGGCATTAGAGGATTTGAATCATGTTCTTTATGGGAGAGAGATAGCTTCGGCTATTTGGAAATTTTGCTCTCATATTCTAGGTGCCGCATACGTTGTTAACAGGTCATGGAGAGGAACGATTGAGGCTTGGTTTAGATGTTCAGCGAGGTCGTCGCCGGTTGGGAATTTACTTGGTCTTATTCCGAGCATCATAACGTGGAGGTTGTGGTGTTGGAGATGCTCGGCTAGAATGGAGGGAAAGAAAGACTCAGTTGGTGTGCTGTGGAGGTCTGTCAAATTTTGGATCAACTGGGTTGGTTTAAAAATAAAGGAGAGCTATAGATTGGGCAGAGGGATGTTCAGATATTTACGTTGCTGCAGCTACCGATTAAGATCAAAAATAAGGGAAGAGTCAAAGCAGTTTCTTAGCATAAACCAGTTATTGGTTGGGTTAAATTGAACCCTGATGGAAGTTGTGTACAAAATCCAGATGAGTTGGGCGCTGGTGGCATACTGTGAGGCGAACACGGAAACATGAAGTTTGTGTTTGCTGCTGGTTTGGGCAGGGGGACTAATACGTAGGTGGAGCTTCAGGCTTTATTAATGGGTTTACGTAAATGGCGTACTTTGTGGGTTGATAACATTATTTTGGAGCTTGATTCTTTATTGGTGATTAATTAGCTAAAAGATGCGAAGTATAACTTATGGTATCTGGAGGATTTTTGTAAAGAAATTAGTGGGATTTTATCAAGAAAAATTTTTAGTTTCAGCATGTGTTCAGGGAAGGAAATAGGGCAGCAGATTTTCTAGCTAGGATAAGAAGTAGTAGATGTAATGAAAAATGGTTTTCACTAGATGACATTCCAATTTCGCTTAAGGGAATCCTTTTGACAGATCACAACGGCTTACCTTATTTGCGTAAGTCTAAGTAAGTGGGGTGAGGTTCACTGAGTTGATGCTTTACTGGTTGAGTTATTTCTGGGTTTATTTGTTGGCAGTCTAGTTGTGTATAAGGTATTCCTCCGCCAAAAGTGAGGTTTTTTAATAAAATAGGAAGGGGTCACTCTTGGACATATAACCTTCGACGCTTTATAAAAAAAAATGTATATATGTTTTATGTTTGTAGTGTTTTCTGAATTTGAGTTTGTGATGTTTTGTGAGATTGTGTTTCGTCTGAACTGATTGGTGTTTGGATTATGGGTTGAGATCGTTCGAACGGATAAATGAGTTCGAACATTCATTTAAGTGTTCAAACGGTTGTACACATGAGTTATAATATAAATAACTTAAAAATAATAAACATAAGAATTATTAATACTTAAACTCATATTAATACTTAAAAGGTAATATTGTTTGTTGATGCACGTGACTATTTGCAATAGTATATTAGACATGGATAAGGGTTGGATGCGAGTTAGAGATCGATTAGGTGAGAATTATAATGTATATGCTAAAGGAGTTAAGAAATTTTTAGAATTCGCATCCTGTACAATGAGATACCCATGCCGACTTTGCAAGAATTTGCGTTCTCATAAGACCGAGTTGGTGAGAGAGCATCTGTTTGTCAAATGTATTGACCAAGATTATACCGATTGGGTCTTACATGAAGAACCATATCCAACGTCATTCGAGATTATACAGTATCTCGCAATTATGTTACCAAAGAGGAAGGAAGTTTGCATTGCATCTCCATTTGTTCCTAGCTCTCCATCTGACTCACCATTAAAGACTGACTCTACGGAACAAGGTAAATGGCTAATATTCATTTTTTCAATTAAGACATATGATAATTGATACGAGATAAATAACTAATATTATTTTATAGAGATAACAGTACAATTTGATCACGAATGAGGCACTACTAGAGGCGTGACGTTGGAAAAATATCGTAAAGTAAGTAAGATTAAGGTTAACATTCCTGACGAACATACCGGAGGCGAGGGACAACAAACAGCTTGGCTTGCAACGCATGTGGGTACTCTTACACGGACTTATGTACCTCTGGCTACGAGTTCAGGGCATAAAGTTCCGCAAGATGTGAAAGTGCTTATAAAGAAGCGTTGTTTGGTACGTAATATTTAAATAAAAAATTTATAATGATATTATTTAGTATCCTAAATGATAATATTTTATGTAAATATTTTTATGTATATACTTTTTCAAGAATGACTTCGAACTAAATTTTAGTTGGAGGGAGGAGCGTAGGACTGTCGAAGAGCTGATGTGTAATGCATTCTGCAAGTATAAGACGAGGTGTAATGAGTATTACAAGAAGTATGAGAACAAGGAAGATACAAGCCAGCATCCTTTTTAAGATGTCTGACCTGAAGAATGAGAAAAATTTTGCGACATGTTTGAGGATCCATCATATAAAGTAAATTAAATGAATTCTTTATGTATCATATTCGTAATTTTCAATTTCTAACTTTTACAATTTCTATGCAGGAGCGAAATTCTATAAACAAAATGAATAGATCGAAGTTAAAAATTCATCATCATGCATGCTCAAGATCTTTCCATCACCTCTCTCAGAAATTGGTAATGTATTTTTTTTTATTCTATATAGTTTGTTTTTAATATTGACTTTATATCTTGACAATGTCTCTTGTAGAAAGAGTCAAACACCAATTATGATTTGACAAAATTATATATTGCATCACATACTAAAAATAATTGAGAGTAGACTCATCCCGATACTTGTGAGAATTATGTAAGTATTTTAATTTCTTTTAATTAAATATATTTAAATTACTGTATCAATATTAATTTTATATGTTGTATGTAGGATAAAATGGTTGTTCTCCGTGTTGAAACTGCATAAGATCATAATTCATCAATAAGTGATGTTGAAATTTTTACACAAGTTCTGGGTCAACGTTCAGGATATTTGAGGGTATGGGTCATTGTGTAAAGCCTTCAGGCTCTTTATCAACGTCAAGCACTACTGCCATTGCGTTAGAAAATGCAAATTCTAGAATCGAATATTTGATTGCAAAACAGTATGAGTTAGAGACTCAATTGATGAAACAAGCAGATATGGAGATGCATATAAAATAGCAAGAAGATCAACAAAGAGAGATGCAACTCCAAATTCAAGAACAATAAAGACAGATGCAGCTTCAAATGCAGATGCTTATGCAACAATTCAGGCCTCAAAGCAATTGATTTTCGTTAGAAGTGTTTTGCATATTAAACAAGTATATATCATATACTGATAATTTTATTAGTATTATTAGTATTTTATTTATTTAGTTCTGACTTATTAGATTAATTTTATTTATATTAAACAATTTGTAATGTATTTTTAAAATATAAATATCTACTTGGTAAATTAGTATTGTCCATGAAAATAATAATTGTTCGAACATATATAAATTGGACACAATCGTTCGAACGGTAAAAATGTTGCACGCCGTTTAAATGACTTTCCGAGACGAATTTAAATCATCCCAAAAAACAAAATCCGTTCGAACGTGATCGAGCGATCCAACTTAATTTCGTCCCAAAAGATCATTTCTGGAACAAATTTGTTATTTTCGTCCCAAAATACTTTATGGGACAGTTTTATTGGGACGACCTTGGAACTTTTTTTTCATCCCAAAATATATTTTGGAATGAAATTCTAGTCTTTTGGGACGAAACTTTTTGTTCCAAAAGACCTTATTTGTTGTAGTGTATACATTTTGAGATCTTATTATAGAAGTTAGTGATTTTTCATGTTTTATGTTTATACGTACATATGTGAGATTGGATAAATTATAACAGGAAAGTCTTTAACAAAAGACAATTTTTGGGAACCAATTTTCGATACTTCTCATTATGAACAATGAGTTGAAAATATGAGAAAGTCTGTGAAATGAATTGTTGGTTGTCTAAAACACACTATAATGGTATTCATTGATGGACTTCAATGGAGCTTGAAAGATATGTATGAAGGTTATAAGAGAAAATTACAAGAGATAGCTACAACAGATAAACTATAGGTTTGAATGCATCAATCTTATCATGGCTCACTTTCTTGTTATCTACATTTATATATATTATCGATAATGCTTATCAATAATTGAAATTTCAACTGAGTGATAATCCTTATCAGATGGCAGATATATTATCTACATGGTCTGCAGGATTTGTAAAATTTGATAGGTAAAGTTAAAAAATTGATTAAATGTATATTTTTTATTTTTGTAAAAGTTGTTCTAATGATTGTATTTTTAATTTTTCAATAAAACCTAGGAGAATGATTAGATAAGAAGTTGACATATAAATGGTTTTTTTGGAGATTATATATATGTATGAAAAATAGTTTTTCCTGACGACCCAATACATTAAAACCACGAAAGATAGATAGTACAACAATGGTTGTTTTGATGTCCTGTCTTCAGTGATTAGGATCTTTGGTTGTTTTGTCGTCACTATCTCTTAAGTACACAGAAACATGATAGCAAAAGTTACTAGCTAGGACATGACCATGATGAGAATCATTTGATTTTCTCTAAGAATGTACGTTCAATTGGTTCTCCAACGTCTTCATTCATTTTTTATTTTTTTTATTTTATAAAAGAGATCACATTTTATTCATAATAAAGAACATATAAATTTGATTTAAAAAAGTCAGTTACATACGTTAATAGCTCACCAGTACATTATCGTGGTTGATATGGTCTAGTCCAGACGACAGATCTTTAAAGACCTAGGTCTAAAGGATCCGTCGTGCATAACTCTGTCCCCGACAGAGAAATAGTAATCAAATGACAAAACCTATACTCCGACTGCACGGAATAGGGTGCACCAACCCCATACACCGCCTAAGCAGAGAGGGGACTTCACACCTTTCGGACCAAGGTCCGAAAGGACAACAGTTTTGGATTTTTTATTTTTTAAAAAAGAAAAACAGGACTCGAAAATAAATACAATGGAAAAATGGAAAAAGCAATGCTCCACGCGGCTGCGGTGGCGCATGCAGTATAAAGAAGATACTGGAAACGTTGATTATATTGATACGAGAATGTCCTATATATAAGGACTGTACAGGATATTGTAGTTACAAGTTCAAATATCAAAAACTTTTGAATGGCGTAAGAAGAGGATCCTATATTATTGGATAGCAGTTTTACAGAGGATAGACTACAACTGATTTAGTTAAGGAGATTGAGTTGGTTACAACTACATGATTTCCTTTATACGCCCCTCAAGATAGGCGTGCCATCAGATAAGCTGATCTTGGTGCACAAATTCTGAAATTTCTGTCGTGACAGAGCCTTAGTTAGAAGGTTTGCAAGCTGGTCGTGGGTGCTGACATGAGAGACTTGTAGCATTCCTTTTGAGACTAGATCTCGAACGAAATGGAGATCAATAGCAATATGTTTCATCCTTGAATGCATTACAGGATTAAGACTTAACTGAGTGGCACCAATATTGTCACAGAATAAATGAGGAGGCTTAGGAATCGAAATACTAAGCTCATGAAACAGTGAACGAATCCAAATGAGATCTGATGTGGCTGAAGCAAGAGCTCGGTACTCTGCCTCAGTGGAGGAACGGGCTACCGTACGCTTCTTACGTGTGCTCTAGGAAATTGGGCATTCACCCAGAAAAATGAGATAGGCAGAGGTGGAGGATCGGGTATCCTTATCACCTGCCCAATCCGCATCAGAGAACCCTTTAAGAGTGAGGTTGCCAGTGCGTTTGAGAAGAATACCATGATTGAGAGTGCCCTTCAAGTATCGCAGAACACGTTTGGCAGCAGTCCAATGAAGCTAAGACGGTTGATGCATGAATTGAGCCAACTTGTTGACTGGGAAGGCGATGTTAGGCCGAGTAAAGGATAGATATTGGAGAGCGCCTATAACTCGATGATACTCAGTTGGATCAATAGGAGAAGATCCATCATGAAGCTGAAGTGAATCCTTGGTGGCAAGTGGAGTCATCACAGCCTTGGCACCGTCCATCTTTGTGCGAGTAAGAAGATCCCGAATATATTTTTGTTGGGATAGGAACAGCCCTCGTTTCACTGAAATGACTTTGACACCAAGAAAATAATTTAATGGTCCAAGATCCTTCAAAGAAAAACAACGACCAAGCTGTTCAACCACTTTAGAAATAACATTAGAGTCACTACCCGTGATTAAGAGATCATCCACATAGATCAGAAAGAATAGCGTAACTCCATCAAAATTATAAATAAATAAAGAAGAGTCTGATTTGGATTGTTGAAATCCCAATTGAATAAGACAAGTACTCAGTTCTTGATTCCAAGCAAGGGGTGCTTGTTTTAAGCCATATAAAGACTTCTTTAACCTGCAAACATGAGAAGGCAGATTAGGATCAACAAAACCCGGAGGTTGAATCATGAAAACTTCCTCCTGAAGTTGGCCATGCAAAAATGCATTATTAACGTCCAGTTGGCGAAGGGGCCAATTTTTCCAAACAGCAATGGAGAGGACAACTCGGATATTCATCGGTTTAACAACCGGGCTGAACGTCTCATTATAATCAAAACCATGCCGTTGATGAAATCCTTTTGCCACCAACCTCGCTTTGTAGTCAGAAATACTACCATCAGGATTTTTTTTAATTCGAAAAACCCATTTGCATCCCACGGGTTTGATGGTTGAGCTTGGTGGAACAAGCTCCCAAGTGCCATTTTTAACCAAAGCCGTGAACTCCTCAGACATAGCATGTCGCCACTTGGGATCTTTCAAGGCTTGAGACACACATGTGGGCTCTACATGTTGAGGAAGAGGGTGTTTTTTGGCTAGATAAAGGTGTTTGGGTTTATGAATATTATTCATAGATCTGGTGGTCATAGTATGAGTGCGAATAGGCTGGGTTGAAGCTGCAGGTTGAGCGCTGCCTGAAACGCATAGGACCAATAAGATGGAGGCAAACTTGATTGACTCAATAGAGTTAAGCCTGTTTCGACAATGTGACGATGCTGTCGTTCACTTGTACCATTCTGTTGAGATGTATGAGGAGCGGTGGTTAGCCAGCTAATGGAGTTAGAAGAAAGATATTTTCGAAGAGCATAATATTCTCCCCCATTATCTGAGTATAAGTGCTTAATTTTAAAACCAAACTGATTTTCATGTAGCCCTTTTAACTGAATGAAAATGGAGTGGACATCACTTTTTCGATGGATTGGAAACAACCACGAATACTTGGTAAAATGGTCAACAAACAAGGCATAGAACCAAAATCCATCAAGTGAAGTGGAAGACGTAGGTCCCCAAACATCTGTATAGATATATTCAAGAGGATGAGTACTAATAAGAGAAGTTGAGGAAAAAGGCAATTTATGACTTTTATTGCATTGACAAGCAGTACAAAGAGATGGTGAAGAGGAATGAGATACGACAACGGGAAGAGAAAATTGACGAATAACCAAATCAACAATTTTATTCGATGGATGCCCAAGTCTTTTATGCCAAATTTCAGACGTTGTGTGTTCACCAACTAGTGCTAAAACAGAGGACTTGGTAGCAGGAGAAGCCATTCGCATTGGATAGACACCATCCTTACATTTACCGCGAAGAAGAGTCGCCCCCATGCTCCGATCCTTCACAAGAAAATGAAATGGATGAAACTCGAGATAAACATTATTAGAGCGAGTAAAATTATGAACTGAGATCAAATTCTTGTGAATATTAGGAATACAAAGAGTATTGGTTAAGGTAAACGTTTTCGAGGAGGAGGGAAGAGTCATAGAGCCAACATGTGTGACTTGCAAACCTGAACCATCGCCAATAACGACATCATTTGTGCCATCATACTCCGAATGAACGGATAAATTTACAATATCCGAGGTAATGTTATGGGAAGCAGCTGAATCCACAAGCCATTTCTTGTCGTTTAACCCGCTGGAAGTGGCACAATTTACAGACTTCTCAGTAGAAGCCGAGCGACAGGTCTTGGCTGAGTGTCCCACTTTGTCACATAGCTGGCAAACAATTTGTGACTTACCAGACCGCTCTTTACGACCATAGTGACTGGAGTTGGTGCGTTGCTGGCCAGATGAATTAGTGTTGAAGCGTTGATTGCGGTTGGATTTGGGAGCAGCAGAACGACGTTGGGTTGAGTTTGCAGTAGCAACCAGGGATGAGTTAACGGCTTCAATACGTTTTAAGTAGTTTTCATGACAAACTAGCATGTCATGAAGTTCTTCAAATGTAAGAGAAGTTTCACGTGCCTGAATAGGTGCTGCAATATCATGAAATTTAGGCCCGAGGCCATTGAGGACATAAAGAGTAATGTCATCTGCTGAGACAGGGGAGTCTATTATTGCAAGTTCATCAACTAGAACCTTAATGGCATGGAGATACTTTGAGACCAAGCGAGACTCTCGTTGAATGAGAGTCAATTCCTCCTTAAGTTGCATAACACGGGTACGTGAATGATTGGCATACAACCGTTGCAACTTGGACCATGCATCACGAGCAGTAGTTGAAGCAGCAATTAGTGGCATTACTGGTTCGGAAACTGACTCAAGGATAGCATGAAGGAGTAGCTTATCTTGCCTGAACCAACGCTAGAAGGCTGGATTTGGAACAGCTGCAGAAGAGGAGGTGCTGGTAGGAAGCGTTGGTGACGGGCAGGCAATGGTGCCGTCAAGATAGCCTTGGAGATCGTAGCAAATGAGTAAAGACATCAGTTGGGCACGCCATGAAGGAAAGTTGGAAGGTGTCAACTTTAGAGGAAGCTGAGAGCCGGCATTGATGGCAACAAGATGAGTGTCACCATTGCTAGTAGGCTCAGAGTTATTGAGAATCACAGACTCAGAGGATGTGGCCATTGAAAAGGAGAAAAAAAAAACTCGTTAGAGAACTTGTGGTCTCTGATACCATAAAGAAGATAGTGGAAACATTGATTATATTGATACTAGAATGTCCTATATATAAGGACTGTACAGGATATTGCAGTTACAAGTTCAAATATTAAAAACATTTGAATAGCGTAAGAAGAGGATCCTATATTATCGAATAGCAGTTTTACAGAGGATAGACTACAACTGATTTAGTTAAGGAGATTGAGTTGGTTACAACTACATGATTTCCTTTATACAGTACACGCGCCACCCTGGGAGAAACCGACGACCGATCTTGGAGGTTTCGGACTCACAGACCCCAATGACGCTGCGCGTGATGATGACAGAGGGCCTCCTGGCGTCGCGAGAGAGCCACTTGCCGAACGTCTCCAAGATCTTTTGGCCGTGCGTGCTAGCTACTCGCCGCTCCTATTAGCGCAGCCTTTGGAAGTATTGAAGATCGGCGACTGGGCAACGCCATGGAGAGGCGCGTGCTGATCTATAGTCGTCGGACATCTAAGATTCGTGACTCTCCCTTATTTAGCCTGCAAAACACAACAAACACAACAAAACATAAAAACCGGAGCACTACACAGAGGGGACGGTGGGGGAGGGAGGGAGGGGGAAGGAGCCGAAGCTCCCACCCCCTCGAGATAGGTCTGTAATGAGGGTTTAGAGAGAGACGGGTTCGACAAAGGTAGCTTTAAGGCATCCTTCAAACTTCTTCATTCTTGGTGGTCTATCCATTAAAAAAATCTATGGTATAGCTCACCCCTGTCCCAACATATTAAATGAAAAAATTATCCTGTTTAGTAGACCATATTCTAATAAAAAAGTGTACTTGCACCCGGCGTGGGAACCTCCGGCGTACCTGTCCCTCCACATGGAAAAATTGAAACGATGCGTTTGTTTCGTCTACCCACGAACAGAGCAAGGGCTGGGACTTCTTCTCATCTTCTTCATCTACCCATGAAGACGAACACAGGTTAGGTTCTCATCTTCTTATTCTCATGCCTTAAAGAGCAGTACGTGGTCGCATGCCCGAAAGAGTTGCGATTGTCTCTCAAGATTGCTGTCTATGATGATTTTCGATGCTACCTACGGAGCATTAACGACATTCACTGTGTTGTATTTGTGGACAATTTTTTACAATAGGCGTCTGGTGGTTCCGGAGGAGGAGTTTTCCTAGCAGCCAATGGATTGCGACTACAAGAAAGTCAGAGTAGTTGTAGAGAAAGCCATCAAAGATGGTAAGTAGGTGTTTGAGGTGTTCTGTTGGATGCCGTGTTGTCAATCAGTATCTTGCTCTTGTAGCTTTTCAAGTTTTGTAACATTCTTGTGATTTGGTTATCAATTGTCAAAATGTGGTTTTGGTAGTATATTCTCCAATCTGGGTGAATATCAGAATCATTCTAGAAAACCATCCTCTGTTTCATGGCTCAAATATCCTTTCGCTGGTTTTCGAATCCTTTTTACTTTTAATGCCCTCTCATAGCTATTTGGGCCCTGCTTGTGAAGCAACACATTTGCTTGCAAGCCGTTGGATCGTTGTCAATAGTGCTGCTATTGAGATTTTAACAATCAAATTTTATTGTCAATATTTTAACAATCCATTCACTATTGAGATTTCAAAACAATGCAAGTAGGATCTTCTTCCCAAAATAAACAATGCTCATACCCAAAATAAATTTCGGTAAAGCATAGATCTGTTCTTCCCCTTATCAGCATTACAACATTTTCCTCACTGCTCAAAGACGACACACACTCTCTCTCCCAGACGGCATTCCCTCTTTTCTCTTCTTCAACTGGGTTTTATTTCCTTCTGTTTTGTGTTTTTTTTTTTTTTTTAAAAATATATCGGCCACGTCAGCCGATTCCCCAAAAGGTACCCAATGCCGGGTACCCGTAGCAGAACTGTATTCTAATAGTCACTCAATATTTTAGGTATTCAATAGATAATTAAATTAGCATATTACTGAAAAAATTCATGAGTTTAACTCATTTAATAAAACTGGTTCTATAAGAGAGGATTGTTCATTTCTTATAAACATGCCCAAAACCTTGTCCACAGACAATGTGATATTATTCCTCGACAATTACTAATAGTCTCATTGCCAAGTAAGAAAGCCTTTCGTCTTTCTCTATTTTTCTACTTGAAAAATTAACATAATTGCATATATAATAGTCACTATTCACCAGCTTTTCTTTTCTCAAAACAATTAATAACTATAGAAATATGATTTTAAAACAAGGATGCAAATCAAATTCATAGACTACAATGCCCTAGAAAATTGAATTAAAAAAACACAAGCAAGCGATGGATAGATTTGATTTTCTGAAGGTTGGGTGGGCTGTGGCCCGAATGGTGGCCCTTGGAAATTTGCCTGCCTATCCAGCGGGTATGGGCAGGGCGGTAGTGATGGCTGGGTTGAGGCAAAAATGGCCTGTCTAGAGGAGCTGTCTACTGCCCATGGTTGCGAGAATTAATTAAACAATACAAAGTGTATCTCAAAACATTTGTAAAATTACAAGCACCTGAAAGGAAATAAAAAAGCTAGTCTATGAGGCAAATGCATAAAGGTAACAGATAAGAACTTAGCTTTACATGATATAAATAAAATTTAAATAAATTGTGTTTTTTATCCGTTTAAAAAAGAAGAAGAAAAAGACATGTCAAGGTAATCCATATTTCCATGAAAATGGGGTTGAAATGAATCTAATTAATATACTAATTTCTGCATTTGAATTCATTCAGGTATAAAAATATTAGGATTCCTAAGAAAAGATTAATGCCATCCACTTTGGATGTGAAATTTTCTTGAGAATTTAGAAAACCTTTAAGGATCATGGGTCTAATGGGATTTTGTGAAAGTGATGGGATCCATTAAAACTAATTTTAGATAGAGAAGTTTCGAGACATATTTTTATTTTTCTGAGAAAATGGTGGGTCATTTGAAAATATGTTCTGGATAAATATATTTTTTTCACTTTTCTCTTAGTTTTGTGATCTTTTTTAATAGAAATTGAAGTTAGAGTGTTTAATTCGACTGACATTTTTTTTATTGGAAAATAATCGAGAAATGGTGCCAAGTAGCTGATATATCTAGTCTTTGTTAAAGATCTAATCATTGATCAAAAAGCTCTAGAACTGTCAGATATTAATTTGGTTAAACTTTTAATCCTTAGAATCATAACATTTCCCTATGCTTCCGAATTCGGCGTCTACAACTGCCCACTCTATCGACACTGACTCGGTGGTCGCTATTTCTCTTTTGACGATTTTACTTATCTATCAATATTCAATGACTTAACAATATGTCCATACATAGTATCAAGGATTTTAATCTAGCCTATAGGTCGCTCTCTCCATGACTTAAAACTCTTGACATGGTCCCTGTTCTGATACCAATTGTTAAAGACCCAACCATTGATCCAAAAGATCTAGACTGCTAGATATTAATTTGGTTAAATCTTTAACTACCATGATCATAACATTCCACAACTGTAATGGGCACTTCAATGATGGAATTCGAGATTATCACTCTCTAAGATTAGGAAGATAGAGAGAAGAGAGATGCGAATCGAACTGAGTGTAAGCTTCCAAGAACTTGCCTTTCATATGATACTTTATCATGAATATCTATTCTCCTTTATAGAGCATGTGGTAATTAATAAGTTTATGAGTGTAAATACTCCTTGTTGAAAAAAAAATGTCTGAGACTACAGCAAAAAATGAATGCATGCAAACTTATGAGACTGAAAAGACGAAGTTAAAGGCTTTTCTTACACCTGTTAACAAAGTTCATATCACAACTGACATGTGGATTTCTTGTAAAAAAACTTTCATAAATGGTAGTGACATGTCATTTTATAAATACTGACTGTCATCTTCATTGGTGTGTGTTGAACTTTTGTAGTTTGCCACCTCCATATATTGGCCTTCTTATTACCGTTACTTTACAAAAGTGTTTTCAAGAATGAGGAATTGAAAATAAAATTAGTTCAATTACTATTTACAATGCAAGTTCTAGTGTGATGTTGCCATTAGGATCTTAAAATATGATTTTAGATTGAAGAAAACATTGTTTGTTGGAGAAAAATTGTTTCATGTACACTATTGTGCGCATATAACTAATTTGTTTTTATAGTATGGACTTGGGGAGATTAGGGAGATCGTTGATTGTGTGAGAGATAGTATAAAATATCTGGTAGTATTAGAGGTTAAAACAGTTTAGTAAAATTGCAAAATTGTTGCAATTGCTCTCAAAGAAACTGATATAAAATGTGCCAACGAGACAGAACAACACATATTTAATGTTGGATGTTGCAGCTCAATTAAAAGAAGTGTTTCCTAGATATGGTGATGGAGATAGCTGTTTTGAATGGGTTCCAAGTGTTTACGATTGGGGGCAAGTTGAAAATATTTTTCAACTACTTGTTATTTTCAATGAAGTAACCAATATTATATTCAGATGTGATTACTCAACAACAAACATATTTCCTTCTGAAGTATGGAGAATTAATGACATCTTGGGCAAGAAGTCTAGAGATGAGAATGGGCACATGAAATCCATGGTAACAAAAGTAAGTGTTAAATTGAAGAATAGTAGGGGAGTGTAATCTAGAGGAATGCTATGCATCAACTACTATTCACTCCCACACCCCACATTTATAACTTTTTTATAGGATGTGAGGGGTGTTTTTCATAGGATATGAAAGTGTTTTTTATAGTATGTGAGGTGTGAGATGGTGAATAGTGGCTGATGAAAAGAATTTTTCATGTAATCTATTGATGGCAACTGATTGCTATGGACCAAAGAATCTGGGTGATAATTTCAAATTATGCCCGACTACTAATGAACTCTGTCTATAAGGCTGAAGCCTTTGATAAACCGAATCTTCCCCGACAAATTCTCTCTCAGTGTGACACTTATAAAGCTGTAATTTCAACTTTTATGTGCAGCCACCAAATTATTCCTCAAGGTAATCATATGATCTACTCCCAAGTCTTTAATAACTCCTCAACTTCTTGGTTGGGTGATAACCCAGGTATGTATGCTTGTAATCTTTTAGGTGGAACACCAAAAACTTCTTCATTTGGTGGGAGCTTTGGTAGAAGAGTGAAAAGTTGTATTGTACCACCATTCAGCAAAGGGCAACCACTCAAACCACAATCTCGGCTTGTCACTGAAAAACACCTTAGAAAGTGTTCCAAACATTTATTCACAGCTTTAGTTTGACCATGACTTTGAGGATGGTAAGCTCAACAATAAGACAAATTCACACCCTGTAGCTTGAAGAACTCTCTCCAAAAGAACTAGTGAATGTGGACTCTTTATCTGACACAATACTTTTAGGCATACCATGCAACCTAAAAATATTACTCACAAACAAGGAATCTATCTTGGCTGTCGTGAAATTAAAGTGATTTGATAGTTATGAATCTATACTTTTGGGCTACATTTTTGTTATTTAAAACAAGGCATCTACACTTTCGGGCTACATTTTTTCTATTCTTAATTCTTATTTAAAACAAGGCATAAATCCTTATGTATGGAAAAATTACATTGAGATAAGATAAGTTAAATATCTTAATTATTATAAAAATAAAATTAAAGTGATTTGATAATTATGAAAATGGAATCGAGATAATATCAAATAAAATTATATATCTGATATTATCTCCAATGTCCTCCCTCAAACCGAAGGTAGAGAATTTTGAAATCTTGAGTTTGAAATTGGAGTGTAGCCTTCATATCCGTTGCGCCGATGAGATGATGATGACGGCATTGGTGATGAGGTGACTGTAGCTATAACATCAAATCTGGAGCTGTGACTAACAATGGATTGATAATGAGCCAAAGCCAACAAAGGACTAATAATAGGACGAAAGATTGAGCTGACAATGGCCTATATATGACCCATGTCAACAATATGGCCAAAATCAAAAGCCCAAAAAAATTGGTTTTAGGGTTTTAAAGAATGCTCACAACAGACCAAAACTCAATAAAAAGATTCACAGATAGTAAAACTACCCCAATTGCGTTGAGTTGAATGAAATATGGTGGAATGAAGACGATGAAAAATTTTGTGAGAGGTAAAATAACTAGCGAAAGAATTTTAAAAGAGATAATCTACAACATTAAGCCTGACGTTAGCCAAGAACTCTGATACCATGATAGGAAATAAATGGGAGGGAGAAGGGAGAATCATGGAGATAGAATTTTAGGCATACAATTTTGCTATTTTCAATTGTTATTGATACAAGGCATACGTCCTTATATAGAGAGAAATTATATTGAGATAAGATAAGGTAAATATCTTAATAATTATGAAAATCAAATCAAAGTGATTTAATAATTATGAAAATCAAATCAAGATAATGTCAAATTAAATTCTTGATTTGATATTAACATGTTTCATTTTCATAAAACTCGTGAACTTTCATCAATAATATGTATTGTCTTGCTCTCTTGGGATAGGACTTTTGTTTTCCACCCTCTTTCCCTGCTTTGGGCTTCTTCTATGATCTTTGGGAACATATTACTACTAAATTGACACTAAATTTGGTAGCACTGATATTTGCAATGGCCAGTGATTATATGTATTAAGGCAGTTCAAGTCAATTACAGCCTCTTATTGCGTACCAATATCGAATATGAACAAATTGTCAAGAAAGAGACCGTGTGATGTTGCTAGAGTTGATTAGTTTGATATGCTTACTTTGACTATGTGCAAAAGATCATTATCTTCTTCTTTGAGTAGCAATATCGACAAAAGCTTCAATGCAAGGAGGAAAAGGAAAAGTGAAAGAGGATCCACCTTACCTTTGACTTCTAGATGATTTGATGAGACCGATGTACAATTTAGCATTGATGAAATATGGCTGTGGGGACGTACTATGGATCCAATTAATTCAGGATTCCCTGTAACCAAACATTTGAGAACCGTGTAGACAGAATTTCATTTCATCTTGTTGCAGGCTTTCTTCATATCCATTCTTATTGCCAATAAGCCACCTTTCTTTTTTATGTTTCATTCTATGGAATAGTTCGCCTAGCTAGGATGTAGACAGATTCATGTATCAGGGATATAATGTTCTGTGAGGACTGTCGAAAGTGGCTTAATCTTATGATTGAGCTTATTTAACAGAAGACAAATGCTAAAAGAAACTTCTCGACCGTTATTGGGAAGTCATTTTAGGTATCTACCAATAGCGTTTGTAGAATCTCATCAAGATTTAGGCACTTTTGTCACGTTTAAGAACCTCAACATGATCTATTCTGTGTCGAATGATGCTCAATACATGAAAGAATCGTGTACTAGATATTCTGCTCAGACGACATATATACATGCTGCATAAACTAGTATCCGAAAATGCGAGGGCTGATCCTATTTGAAGTTAGTTTAAAGAGAACTTCCTTGGTACATGTCCTGGGAATTCAAGTTCAGAGCAACTTCAGCTTTTACATTATGTATATGCTACAAGTTCTCAAGATAAACATGGAACTATGACCAAAGCAAAGAAAAAGTACGAAAAAAAATCCAACCATTGTGCATCGTGGTACACAACAATTTGCTTCTCGTATCGACGGATTAGAAGAGATTGAAGAGAAATATGATTTCCAATATATGGAACAACCAATTCTCAAGTAGTGTAACAAAATTACACGAGTCCAAGGACTCAACTGTCAGATAGAAGAAAGATCAAACTAAAGGGAAAATGTACTTTTAATTGATAGAAACAATACATCAATATAGAAAATAGCTTGGGTAGGACAATACTTACACAAGATAGAGGAAAGTTGAGCAAAACTAGATATCACTCTCTTTGGGAAAATTTGGTGGGATATGAGGGAATGAATTGCTTGGAAGTTGGCCTAGGGTATATATAGGGTAGGAAGAAAGAGTGACATGTGTCCTTCTACATGTGCAAGTGTGTCCAACACTCAAAATTACATAAATACCCCACTACATTTCTCAAAGAAAAATAAATGTGGATTCTAGAAAATTACTTTAACATTTAACACTCCCCCTTAAAGTGATTTTCTAGAAATGATACCAAGCTTCTCTCTAAGGAATTCAAATGGACATTTGGAAAGTGACTTGGTAAAAATGTCGGCAATTTTTCATTGCTTCTCACCTCCAAAACCTCAATTGAACCCATAAGCACCTTTTCATGAATGAAATGATGCTCAATCTCAATATGCTTGGTCCTTGCATGACGAACCGGATTTTTTGCGAGCTTTAGACTTTAGAGCACTTTGGTTGTCACCATAGATAATTGTAGGTTTGTGAATTGATGAATGAATATCCATGATTAGCCGACGTAGCCAAACACATTCTTGTGCAGCAAGAGATCAGGCCGCCTTGTACTCCACTTCGATGGTTGAGAGAGACATCGAATCTTGCTCTTGCTACACCAAGAGACACATGCTGAACCACACAAGAAAATATAGCCGGATGTGGACTTTCGATCATCCAAGTCCCCTCCCAAATTAGTAATGATTATGTAGATTAAACATAATCAAAAAAAAAAAAAATAAAAGGTAGATTAAACTTCCTACAAGAGCCCAATAAGGACGAGGATCTGGAAGAAATCTCCCCTTTTCATGCCTTAATGTTTACATCAAGAGGGGTGGAACACCGCTTACTTTGGTTTATCCCAAATTTTTTCACGAGCTTCTCCACATAACCTTGTTGAGACACAAAGATTCCACCTTTCAGGGAGCTCACTCTCAAGCCAAGAAAACGACTAACCTCCAAGTCTTTCATCTCAAACTGAAAAGAAAGTTCTGTCCGGAGCCTTGCAATTTCTTCAACATCATTACCAGAGACAATCATATCATCAACGTACAAGAGAACAATGACATGCATCTTGCCTTTCTTTTTTTTTTTTTTTTTTTTTTTTATATATATTTTAACAAATAAGCTAGAATCTGAGTTAGAAGCAAAATAGCCACAAAATTGCAAGTATTTAGCAATCTTACTATACCGAGTTCTAGGGGCTTGTTTTAGGCCGTACATGGTCTTATTAAGCTTGCACACATACTCTGGATGTGTATGAGAAATATAACCATCTTGCTGCTCCATGTAAATATCTTTATCAATTTCTCCATACAGAAAATCATTTTTTACATCAAGTTGCCATAGCTTCCACCCATGATGTGCCGCCAAGGAAATAACAATCTGAATCGTCTGAACCGAAGTAATCTCTGCAACGAGAAAAAATGTCTCATCATAATCTTCATACTTTTGAGAGAAACCACGAGAAACCAGTCTTGCTTTGTATCTATCCACACTCCCATCTGCCTTACGTTTGATTTTGAAAACCCATTTACATGTAACAAGCTTCACCACGTTAGGCTTTGGCACAAGATCGATCCCATGTCTGATTCTTCAAGAGAGCATTCATCTCCTCATTCATAGCATCATCCCATTCTTTAACACCTTTAGCTCAAGAAGGTTCACAGTCTTCAATGGAATTTACTAGAAAACAAGAGTGCATACTTACAAAATTTCCATCCCTATATCGAGCCGACAATACAATTTTCCTCTTTGATCTCCTAAGAGATGGTGCACTCACCACTTCCTCATCACCTTGTCCACTTCTTGGGAACTAGCAATACTCCCCCCATTAGAAAGCTCCCTGGTAGGTGAAAAAGAAATGCTATCTGATTGTGTGGGAGCACTCAGTGATAGTGGCAAGCTGATTTCTGCCTGTGGTTGAGTGTGATCATGAGTATTGCCACCAATGCTTCCAATAGCATCATCTTACATCTTGCAGTATGCGGAGACTTCATCAAATACAATTTCCCGAGAAACAACAAACGTCTGGGTATCAAGACCCATGCACTTCCACCCTTTCTTTCTTTCATCATAGCCAATGAAGATGCATTTCTTAGCTTTGGCATCCAATTTTGCTCTATTTGGATCCGGTACATGAACGTAGCAAATAGAACCAAACGCCTTGAAGTGTTTGACATTAGGCTTCTCTCCGAAAATTAACCAAGACCACTCGACCGAGAAAATTTGTGTAGAAGTATGGTAATTCTACTTTCTGATGGAGTCGTTAGTTCCGCAACTCTGGGGGAGAATTCCATGATTAAAAAATGTGACAGAGTCAAGGGAGAATGCTACTTTAAAAAGAAACTAATTGGGGAAAGCTAGCAACCTCGTTTTGTTGAAGCTCTGCCAGTATTGCACGGTGCTCTTTTTTAGTGTTTTCTCTATATTTGCTTAACATTTCCAATACATCACCACGCCGATTTCACAGCTCGTAACAAGATTTTCCCATATCTATACCACCTTAGCAAGGAATTACCAGTTATGAATCTCAAGGGATTCACACAGGATATGTGGCAACAATTTCGAACTTCCCATAGTACCCACTAGCCTAAGAATTGCAAAATTTGTAGCCAACAAATAAATAATTCAAACGAGCTGAATAACTATTTGAAATAAAACAGATCAGAAAAATCGCTTGAAAAGAGAGCGGGAAAGAGAGCGACAACAAGTACGACATCTCACTTTTTCCTTCACATTCTTCTTCTTATTATTCTTCTTCTTCAGGCTATCCAAGACTGTTGAAGAATAACAAATGAAGATGACTAGTACTACCTTTTTGGGATTAAAGTGGACAATTGATGAGCTTTTCTCTATAAAAGTTAAACAAAAATCTCTATATTTAAAAATGAAGGAAAAACAAATATTCTTCAATACGTTATAAAAAGAAAATGTTGAAATAAATAATCAAATGTTGATGACATTACAAGATTTCACCAAGAACTCTTCACATTATATTCGGACTGTTAAACTTCAATAGGAGTTGATGGCACATTCAACCAATCCTCAGCATGTTGCGAACCCTTTCGATCTTGCCATTTCAATCCATCAACAATTCATTCATTTTATGGTTGATAACATGAGCACTACACCTTCATATGTACAAGTTTCTTGGCCCAAATAAATTTACTTTGAGAATTTCTTCAAATATTATATGGCCAAGTCATTTGAAGAATCATTATCCACAATGACTGTGAATATCCTCCCAACACTCGAATCGAGAAGATACAACTCATATGAAAGTTGTATATGAGTTGGTGTGCTCATATAAGGAACCTCGTAATTAAAAAAAAAAAAAAAAAAAAAAAGAACTTCGTAATTAGTGATTAGTTGATGGCTTGCAATGATGCAATCAAAAGGATTCACAATGTGATGAGATGAGTTAAAACATTCCTTCTTGACCCTTTTCATGTCCTATTCTTGTTTTAGAGTCAACCTTGAGTACCCTAGTGCAAGTGCAAAATTGGTTGAAGTTGCCATCACATCCTATTCATGTGATCGCTCTGGTTTGTCTCTCTCAAAAACTCGCTATTTGAATTTAATTTTTACTAACAAATTTAGTTTTTGGAGTTGTTCTTCACAAAACTCCTCAAGGTTTTGGGAGAGTCCCAAGTGGCTACACACCCAGGGATCAGACTTCGTTAGAAATCGTTCGCATGGTGGGGGACACTAGCTACACAGCCCCACTCTGGCACTGCACAATAATCTTAATATGTTTTTATCATAATAGATTGTTCAATATTGCGGGCACCTCGGATCTTCATCATTGCCAAAGCATGGCTGCCTCACAGGTGCACCTCAAACCTTTGTCATGTCTAGCAAAACGATTCAGGTTTGCAAATCTCATACTTGAGATTTGGATTATCTACGTTAACCGGTTTGGATTTTAGCACGGTCAAGCATCTCCTTCAACAAATGTCGAGTCACTGGACTTGCTGCAAACAAAGGGTGGTGAAAGTCCCTTGACTGCCTGATCCTCATGCAAACAAAAGTCGAGTCACTGGACTCGCTGCGAAAAACAGGCGGTGATAGTCTCATGACTACTTGACCCTTGCGCAAACAAAAGTCGAGTCACTAGATTTATCACAGAACCGGCAATGATAGTCCCTAGACTACCCTGCCCTTGTGCAAACAAAAGCCACATACCATTGCACTCACACCTGGATATCAACACTAGTACAACGTCTTCTCCAAGACAATCCAAAATACAACTCTAATGAGTTTAGAAACTATGTTATTAGATTTTAATTTTTTTTTATAAATTTTAATTTACAATTTAAATTATGTTATAATTTGGGTCGAAAAAATATTTTTGGACCCAGAAATAATTTTTAGATCCAATGGGCTGTGGGTAGTATTGGCTTGGGCGGGGGGCGGGGCGGATGAGGTGTTCGACCCCGCCCCTTGGCATCGAGGCGTGGGGCCTCACCCTTGCCTCCCGCCATGGTGCGGGACAGGGTCTAGGGAAGGGTCTACCCCGCGCCGCACCATGTGCGTATCACTTTTAGTTTCCATTAATTTCCAGGTGGAGGCTACTAACACAACATAACGTCCTCCTTATGAATCATCTGATGTTCTCTAACAAATCGATAACTGATCACTATATACGCAAGGCAATTACCAACTATTACTTTTGTCATAATATCAACTTTCTGAAATAATCTCAAATTTATACATTTCCATACTCCCCAAGTAATTGACAAAAGTCTCGAAAGTAAGATCCACTACAAGAGAATGAGTTTTTTGGGACACAATTTTGTCCCAAAAAATACCATTTTTGTCCCAAAAGGTTTTTAGAGATAAAAAAAATTTCATCACTAATTTGTCTAAAAAAAGTCCGTCTCAAAAAATTTTTTGGAGACCAATTTTTTTGGTCTAAAAAATAAACTTTCAGGGACGAAATGTGGCCGACCCATTTGAATGCAATTTTTTTTTGGAACAAAACAGTTTTGTCCAAAATCTTGTTCGAATAAGCAAAAATCATGTTCGAACAATCAGGTATCTGTTCGGACATCAAGAAAAGTTATTTTGAATGACACAAGTTTATTTGATCATGTTTGAATGAAGAAAGTGTTTGAACACTTTACGTTTGTTCGAACAACTCGGTTTGGGTTCGAACATAAAGAATCCAATCAAACCTACTTGAGAAACGTTCGAATTAAAAAATTTGTTCGAGAATCTTTGTTCAAACATAATAGTATATGTTCGAATGATAAAAAAAATGCAGAGTGTTTGAACCTACTATTAATCTATTTGAACCAAAGTAATGATTTTTAGTTTCATTCAAATGGTTTTGAGTTGCTCGTTCGAACGGTGGCGAAAATGTATTCGAACGGTAATAAATAGTAATTTCTTGTTCAAACTGAATATATTACGTTAGAAAGATAATCATGATACAGTAAGCCACAAATTTAAAATAAGAAAACTAAATTTAAATATTATAATTAAAACATCACAATTGTTCAAATGTTGTATTACAGCAAAAAGAAAAATCAAAAGACAAAGTAAGAAAAGAAGTTCTAAGTTGGTGGTAGCATAAAGTTCTGAGCCGATTCCATTAACTGCATTTGTTCGAACATTTTTTGAGTTTGAATCTCCATCTTCTTTTGCATATTTTGTTCCAATCGCACCTTCATATCCTCTGCCTGATGTAATAATTGAGCCTCTAGCTATCGTTGCTTGGACGTCAACTGTTCAATCTCGAGCATTTCATCTTCTAACTCCCGAGAGTTGTTATTCAATCTGGCTTGAGAAGAAGATGATGTTGAGAATGGCTTCACGCAATGTTATAAACCCCTAAAATATCCAAAATGGGGTCCAAGAACATTAGAAAATATCTCTACATCGGTTAACAGAAGATTCATTAGATGCAACAACAACATTTTCCCAAAGTGAAACCATCTTTTCCATAAATAAATAAAAAAAAAATTAAGAAAAAAAGAATCATTAGAGATAGTATAAATAACATAAATTTTATTAGTCATTACAAATAAAAAACTAAACTTACATAATTTACTTCTGCTTCGGGACTAGTCCAAACACCGTCACGATTTATATACGATTTAGTGTACAATTGGGCCAGATTGTACTCAATAGGACTTTCTTGTTCCCTGCAAAAGGAAAATCTATATTATAATTGCAATCAACGTTGATATTTTAATATTTAATGAGTAGTATGATGTTACTTTTTTTTTTTAATAGTCGATGAAAAGATTTAGAACCCGTTTGAATGTATATCGTTAAATTTTCTCTATTTGCTTTGTTGACAGTACTCCGTTGCTACAAGGAAATAAACATTGTTATTACTATATTTGTTTAATGAATCTAACATATAGAATAAAGAAAAATAGTTGCGAAATTACCACATATGCTGGATCTTCAAACATATTACAAAACTTCTCCTATTCTTTTGACGGAATGTTTTGGAATGAGTTTTGACGTGCCTCTATTGTGCTATTAAACTTTTGATACTGAGCATGGCATCTACCTTTGTACCTCCGAAATGCATTGCTCATCAACCGTTACTCGATCCTCTTGCTGACCAAAATTAAGTTCAAGCTCATCCTTAAAATAGTGTGAAACGATTAGTTCAAAAATAAATTAATTATAAATTAAGTAATAATTTAATAAAATTATTTTCTAAGTAGCTTCCTCACCAAGCAACGAGTTTTGGTGTGGTCTTTCATATCTTGGCAAGTCTTAACCTAGGAGGATGTAGCCATGGGTGCATATGTTTGGGTAAGGGTACCAACAAAGGAAACAAGCCAAGTTGTCGGACCCCTAGAGCCATCGGTGTGATCAAAAGAATATCAAAATTAATTTTTCTTGCTTTCTGCAGTTTCTCTATGCAGATACCTCTAGTAACATGTAACACCTCGACCTCGATGATGGCTTGGAACAACTATACCATATTTAAAACATATAATATAGTTTAGTATTTTATTTTTAAAATACTATTACTTAAACCATTTTATAAACCCTTCCTATTTCACAAATAACATACCTTATTCTGGGTTTGGTAATATTACACCACCATCAGCGGCAGACGAACCAATTGGGGGGTTGGTAATGGATGGAGATGGCAAATGAGTTACTTTGCGTTTGGGAGGCATAGCTGTTTTAAATTGTAATAAATTATTATTCGTAAAAATATCCTTATTTTTACAACAACGATACTTATACATAAATAGACATCATTCACTATTAGTTTTGTTCGACCAATAGCCTTCTTCCTCACTAGACACTTCAGCTGATTCATGTTCTTTTGACAAGCCGCCCTTAATTTACTTCTTGTTCAACATATTCTCTATGCAATGGAACCATGTCATATTGGGTGAAATTAGCAAATAATTTGATATTTGATTCGTTTTCTTTATATGCTTTTTAATTTGTTGGAAGATCATATTCTTTCATGTTGTGCATCTATCTCTAGAATGTAATCATATACATTTTTTGATACAAACTTCTGTACTACTCACCATGACTTTTCAGACACCGGATCATCTAAATAAAAAACTTGATTTGCTTGACAAGTGAAAACGAGAGGATCCTCATACTATGTGCTAGATATATTGACACTCACAAAATATTCATCATTGCGCACTCTCAACCTACGATTTGAGACATACCATTAATGACATTTAAACAACAGGACCATATGTCCCCCCAAATTACTTTAACCTAATGATATCTTCGATGACTCTATAGAAGTCAATGTTCTCCTCCCCATGGCTTCCTTCGACTACGACCCCACAATTTTAAATTTTTCTATATCATTCTCTATCATCTATGTGAAACCAATATCCATGCACCAAAACTGCTAAGTACTGAATGACCCACTTGGATGAACCACGTGCCAAAGCATACAGGTCATTTGAGATTTCTTCTAAATTATCATCATATATCAATACAACCTACGTCAATAAATTTTTTTTTCCAGTTATATAGTGTTAAATAGGAGAAAATATATTTTAGTGGTATGAAATTCATAGATAGTAAGACATTGTTTAGTAAAACCGTTTATTCAAACCAACCGGCGAACTATTCTTCGTACTTCTTTTCTATGTCAGTTACATCATCCATTCGAAATAATTGAATATGTTCACTGCACATGTTGAAGTTCATAATTAATCCATATAAGTTACATTATCTTCTGGGACCTTTAAGTTATTTTTATACGCACATATCACAAATCTCGAGTACTTATTAATATCTACATAGTTATTCAATACATACCTACGGGCTCAATCAAATTCTCGTCCACATAAGTCATAGCCCCTTGTACGCCTATGGGACGTATGGTTTGAGAAAGTATGGAAAATGATGAATTAACTCCCAAATGTCCACCTTCATAATTTCATTTTCGTCGTGTGAATCTGGTATCAATCCCACATAAATTCATAGAAAAGAAATGTATGTCCTTCATTATCAATGTATGACTCTGCAATCAAACCTTCCGGATGAGTCTTATTCCTCTCGGATTGCTTAAGTTTTTTCAAAAATTGTTCAATAGGATAGACCCATCTACACTGGACCGAGACTAAAGCCTCACGAAGCAGGTGCATAGCGAAGTGAACCATTACATCAAAGTATATGGTGATACAAACTCTCCAATATGCACAATATCATTGCAATGTCAACTTTCATCCTTACTAATTCATCAACTTTCAACATTCTACTGCAAATGTTCTTGAAAAATTCTCCTAATTTTTTCAGAGCTGCAAGAACATCTTAAGCTAGCTTTCCACGCACCCCAATTGGCAACAAACGCTGCAAAAATACATGACAATTGTGACTTTAAAAACCAGTTATCTATCAATCATGGATTTGCACACACCTTGACATGTTCGAAGCATAGTCATTAGGTAATTTGATTGCTATGAACCACTAATAGAATTATTTTCTCTCATCATTGCACAATGCATACCAACTAAGGGGCATATAAGATGACGACCCATTATTTTGCAAATGCAACTCCCTCATTTAAATCTTTACAAGAGTTAGCTACATCTTTCGTCTTTCATTCTATTGACATCAATGCCCAGTATATTCTCGCATATATTTTTCTCACTGTGTATAACATCTAGATTATGGCACAATATTAAGGTAGACCAGTATGATAACTCAAATAATATGATTTTTTTTGTCCAATTCAACTCCTCTGCTTATCGTATCCTCTTCTGAACTCTTGTATCATTGCCAAATCTAGTTTATAAAATATCCATCAATTGTGTAATAATATCTAGCCCAGTCAACTCTGGCAATGATGAACTGCGCTCTTTTCATAAAAAATCAATCTATTTAAACGTCATCTATGATCATGGGATAAATATCAACGATGTCCCGTTAAACATAATTTTCTTTCATTTTTCAACCATTGAGATTGAGTACCTTTATTATAGATAGGACAAGCCATTTATTCCACCCAGACAAGTTTTCATATGATGAAAAATCATTTATTGTCTGCAACACTACAACATGCATCTTGAACTCTCTTCATGAGGTTGCATGATATGTACTAACACCGTGATCCCAAAACTCTTTTAACTCTGCCATTAGTGGTTGAGTTAAAGTATGGATCATTCATGCACTTCTAAGCTGGTGGCAAACTCTAGGGCATTAATATGACTAGCCAAGTCCTATGAGAAGTGTTCACGTTACCAAATAGATTAAAACCATCCATTACTAACCCAAGACATACATTGCAAGGTTATTTAGCAAATCATGGGTAGTCTACATCAAATTTCTTCCATTGGAAGGAATCTGCAGGATGCAAAAAAAAAAAAAAAAAGATTTCGTTTCTGACTCTTTTTGTGTGATGCTAAGACATATTCGCAGTCCATCGGGACATAAACAATCTTTGAATTCTAGCAACCAATAAAAAATGTCTTAATACTTTTTGGGGTATATTACACTTATCGGATGTACATCTTCACTTATGACCCACTGGATAGTCATCACATTCTGCATATTACTACTAGAAGAGAACACGGTCATTCTTACATGCGTGAACGATATTATAATCGAATCCTAGCCCTCGCTTCAATTGCTTCGCTTCATAAAAATTATGGGGTAATACATTATCTGATGAAAGAGTCTCTTTAAATAAATTGAACAACATGTCAATGGCCTTTACAAAAATACCACATATAGACTTAATATGAAGCAATCTCACTGTGAAAAATAACTTTCTATGACGAGTGCACCCCTCGTATAGTTGTTGTTGTGCATCCTCCCAGAATTTTTCAAAATTTTCACTCCCCTTAGATGATTGAATAGATCTCCCTTCTACATCCTTCACCCCAAAATTAGTGAACTATGACACTAAGTTTATTATTTGTTTATTTTATAGTTATTAAGTATGTGTTAATAAGTGATTTTTGCACTTATTGTCTATTTGATCTAAGAGTTGGGCCTCATTTGGTTATGCAGTTCAGATGAGATGAAATGGGATATCTTGAAAAGTAGTGAGATTTTTGAGTTAATATGAGATGAAATTGTTTGTAAAAAAAATGTGTGTTTGGGTAGAGAGATGAGATGAGATGATTTTAGATTTTTGGAGATTTGATAAAGTGGTGGGTCCCACTACTATGAATATATTTTTAAAACATTAAAATTATTAAAATTATTTTAATATCAAAATTATTTTAATATTAAAAATATTTTATTATTAAAAATAAGTAGAACGGTGGCATGGGAAGGGCAGGCGTAGGATAAAGTTGGGGATTTGTTCAAGTTGACCGTAGGATTAGTTTGACTTTTCCAAAAGTTTATAGTTGGTAGGGGAAGGGGGCATGAATCAGTGGGCTGTCAGAATGGTCAAAAGTTTGTCTGAAATCAATGTATAATGTAGTGATATACAGATGAGTTAAAAACTTTACATTTGGGCGTTTGGATACACAAAGAAAACAAACTATACAACTCAGATGAGATGGTTTGTGTTTTATCTATATATCCAAACCAGCCCTAAGTGTTTTTTAATAAATTTTTGTTTTTATTTATTATAATCAATAAAAATAGTGAACTATGGAACTAAATTTATTAATTTTTGATCTATAGTTATTATTATTTGTTAATAAGTGACTTATGCACTTATTGTTTATTTGATCTAAGAGTTAGTGTTTTTTAAGAATTTTTTTTTATTATTATAATAAATAAAATTAGTGAACTATGACAGTAAGTTTATTAATTTTTTGTTTTATAGTTATTAGTGTATTTGTTAGAAACAAATTTGAGATTGAATTATACAAGTATGTTTAGCACATCTAGCATAATATTTGTGAAAACTATCATATACTCTAATTGATTATTTGTGAATTTGGTTTGGCATAATATTTGTGCAAATTATCATAAAGAAATCAATTGGTTATTTGTGGATTTGGTTATTTGTGATATATTTGTGTAAATTAGCATAAAGAAATCATAGTTGGCTAAGTTATTCGTGAATTTGGTTTAGCATAGATTAGTGTCTGGTGTCATAGTTCACTAATTTTATTTATTATAATAAATAATAAAAATTTATTAAAAACATCTATGCAACAACCCTAAATTTCATTTCAACCACAAAATCCATTTAAACTACAAAATCCATTTCACAATAAATTTAATCACAACTTCATTCACAAATATAAAACATATATACTAATTTACTCACAAAATCTAATACATTTACCACTATCATCAATAATTCACAATAACTTCCATTAATTCACACAAAGTTCCCCTAAATTTACAAAAACCCACTATCAAAAAAATACAAAACCTTACCTCAAGAGCATTCAATCCAATAGTTTATCCAAATGTTCAAAACCTATATATGAAAAATTAATAGAGTTAGAGAGCATTCAACAATTAATCAACAACTAAATATACAAAAACCTACTATAATTCGAAATCTACTATTGGGATAAAAAAAAAATAGAAACCTCAATAGATTTGCACACTATCAACACAAAAATACTAAGATTGAAACACACAGTCTCCCTCTAGAATGATATCTCTCTCTCTCTCTCTCTCTATATAAGGATTTTGACATGCCCTTTCTGTAAAACGAATTCTCCCTACAATTCTCCAAATGACGAAAGTCTGGAGCGATTTAAGTTTAATGTTCGGGTTCAAATGCAAAATTTTTAGAATGGCTCTGTATCTTCTGCCCACTTAATTTCAGCCAGAAACTGTTCGAATGAGTTATGTTCTATTCCAACAACATGAAAGGAATATTTCTTAGCATATTCCCTCAAATGTATATGTTATTAAGAAGAAAATTTTTTCGCGTATGTGACATTGCCTAGAAGATTACGTTTGAATGGTTCAAAATTGCATTCGAATGGGGAGAGTTTCCAATGTTTGGTTAAAATTTTCCCCGCCAATCCTTACCCCAAACCTTTCTGTTCGAATGCTCGTATACTGCAATAGCGTATCCATTCTCTACACCATTTGAATAGTATAATATTTCATTCGAACGAAATATGTTTTCTTCCATTTTATGGCATCTTATACTATATGCACTATATAGGATAAACTAGTATACTTCTAATACTATAATACTAGTAGTACTATTATGTTATAGTATAATATAACTAGTATACTATAACTGCTACTATTATGTTATAGTATAATATAAACTACTATAGTATAACTAGTATATTATAACTAATTATATTATAATATAATATTATAACTTGTATAATATAATATAAGTAGTATAATATAACTACTACTACTATGTTATAGTCAAGCATAAGTAGTTAGTATAAGACAACAAGTATAATATAATTAGCTAGTAACATAAAACTAGTACTATTTTGTTATAGTATAATATTTCTAGTATAGGAAATCAACTAGTTATATTATAATATTATAACAAGTATAATATAAGTAGCTAGTATATGTTGTTCTCTTTTAAGAATGAATCAATCGCTCCAAGAATGTTGCTTTCTTCTTGAAAGTGCTTCTTGAGACTTCAATTTTATTTTTTACGTAAGGCTGTATGGCAGCCGCTGAGAACGGAGGTCGACGTCTGTTCGTGAATCTCGTATCGGTGGTTCCTCAGCCTCTTCCAGAATTGTCTGTGGCGCACCGTGTGCCGAAATCCAAGAATGGTGAAATTTTCTTTCAGTTCTCTAAGGAGGAAATTCATCGCTCGGTAGAACCTTTTAGATTTTCCATTGTCTTGAAATTTCTTCAGAACCGTCCTTCCTTGGATGCCATTCAGGCATTCATTCAAAAGCGCTGGAATCTTGATGGTATTCCAGTTGTTTCTAACATGATGCATCCTCGTGTTTATAAGAATGACTTCAGAAGAAGACTGCATGAAGGCCCTTTCACATGAAGTTAATGATATTGACGGGATTCCATATCGTCCATTCCACTTGAATCCAGATTTTAAGGAAGAAGAAGAGCCATCTATTGTACAAGTTCGGATCGTCTTGCTAGGTTTGCCTCCTAACTATTTTCATGAGTCTTTTCTTAAAATTCTTACTGCTCCAATAGGTAGGTTTATTAGACGTGATAATCCCACTCGTTGTGCCACTCGCACCGACGGTGCCCGTATCTGTGTAGAGATGGATGCTGTAAAGGAGCCATTACCTCATTTTTGGATTGGGACTCTTGGACTGAGGTCTAGCCGCAAACAAGAGATAATTTATGAAACTCTGCCGGCGTTCTATTCTAAGTGCAAAATACAGGGGCATAATGCAAGAACATGTCGTGCTAGGAAAAAGATTACGGGAAGAAAGGTATGGGTTCGGCAACAAGAACCTATTGTGGAAGAACCGAAGGAAACTATAAATCTTCCAATTGTTGAGGAAAAAGAAGTTGAAGCAAATCAGGATTATGAGGCAAATTTGGTAATATGTGATTCCTCCACACCTTTGATTGAGGAGTTGGAAACGGAAAAAAATCATGGTGAATCTCCTGTTATTGAGGTTCTTGCGAAGGAAATAAATAATAAGGAGGTGGAGAGAAATGACGTAAGACTAGAATGTTCTTCTCGGTTGAAGGAGTTGGACATGAATATGAGGGAGGTGGAAGTGGTTCCTTGTACTGAGGAGAGGGAGGTTGATAAATTGCAGGAGGAAGAGATTTTCTTGGAAGAGGGGTCGATTTCTAAGTTACATGCAGAAGTCTTTCTGCAAGATAAGGAATATCACACGGAAACAGAGGATGAAGTAGGGAAGATAAAATTCCATAAGAGGCAATTTGAGAAAATTAGGAGTTCCAAGAGGGTGATCACTCGTGCCAAAATGTTATCTCAGTGACAGGGTCAATATTAGTCTGGAATATAAGGGGAATAGGTACTTCTAAGGGACGGTTAAAGAGTCTGCTGAATAAATGTCAACCGAAGGTGGCAGTGCTGCTGGAACTGTTTCAGCATGTTGATAAAATTCAGATGTATATGCGGCTGTTTCATTTTGATAAGGTAATTACTAATGAGGAGTTTGGTGGGAAAATCTGGGTATTTTGGAAAACTGAAATGGACATGCAGCTGGTCCGAATGGGAACACAGTATTTGTCTTTACATATAGACGACGGGTCTTCACATTTTTTGAGAACTTTTATCTATGCTAAGTGTAATAGATATGAAAGGCAGCTGCTTTGGGAGGAGCTGAGTTCGGCTGGAATGGGTGTGGAGCCTTGTTTGTTTGCTGGAGATTTTAATATAATTCATTCGGATGTGGAAAGGTGTGGTGGTAGTCCAAGGACAAGAGCTGCAATGGATGACTTTAATAGATGGATTCACCAGGGCAGGTTGATTGAAATGAATTCTCAGGGGAGAAAGTTTTCATGGTGCAATGGTCAGCATGGATTATCTAGAGCTTGGGCTAAGTTGGATAGAGTGCTTCTTGATGCAAAGTTACTGATAGCATTTCCGTATGCACGTTGTCCGTATTTATCAAGGTCAACGTCGGATCATAGTCCCATGTTTATAGAATTCCTGAAAGATACTTTTACTTATGGTCCCTCTCCATTTAGGTTTCAGCAAATGTGGATTGAGCACCCTGATTTTATAAGCTTTGTACAGATGGTGTGGTCTGAACCAGCGGTAGGTACGGGACTCATGAAATTAGCTAGTAAACTTAAAAAGCTTAAGGTGGCTCTACGTGAATGGAACAAAATGGTGTTTGGGCAGACCAATACTTAGATTGCTATTTTTGAAGAGAAGGTTGAGGGTCTTGAGCACTTGCTGCAAAGTAATTGGGAGAATGAGGTTGAGAGGGAGCTTGTCAGGTACTCTACTGAGTTGTCTACTTGGAGGCGAAGGGAAGATATAAGATTGGCTCAGATGGCTAAAATTAAGTGGAGAATGGAAGGTGATCGGAACTCAAAATTCTTTCATGTTTGGTTATCCAATAAAAGGCATAGGAAAATTCATAAGTTGAGAACTACGGATGGGTTAGAGTTCAATTCACCAGAAGAAATTCATCTTGGTGCCGAAGAAAATTTTTCGGAGTTCCTACAATGATCAAATCAGCCAAGAGAGTTGCCGGATTTAACAAACTTAATTTGGCCGGTTATTGAAGAAGAGGATTGTGTCCGGCTTAGTTTTATCCCTTCGTTGGATGAAGTTAAAGAGGCTCTCTCGTCTATTCCTATAAATAGTTCTCCAGGGCCAGATGGTTTTGGTGCAGGATTTTTTATGAGCTGCTGGGAGGTGGTAAAAATGGATGTTTTGGGCGCTATCTCAGAATTTTTTTCTATCTAAAAGCCTTCCGAGATTTTATTCGGCTTCTTTCATTGTGCTTATTCCGAAGGTAGATGTGCCTTCGGGGTTTGATAAATTTAGGCCGATAAGCCTTTGCTCAGTCTTTTATAAAATTTGCTCGAAAATTATTGTGAATCGTCTGACAGGTCTTCTTCCCAAATTAGTATCTTTTGAGCAATGAGCTTTTATACCTGGGAGGAGTATATTTGAAAATATTAGTCTTACTCAGGAAATGGTTCATTCATTGAAGAGAACGTCTCATGGTGGTAATATTATGATTAAAGTTGACATGGCAAAAGCATATGATCGGGTGGAGTGGAATTTTTTGCTGGAGGTATTGAGGTGTTTTTGGTTTCCCTCCTCCTTTTTGTAAACTAATTCATGCTTGTATTTTGAATGTATGGTACTCTGTGATACTAAACGGAACGACGAAATGATTTTTTCAAGGGGGTCGGGGACTGCGCCAGGGGGATCCCCTTTCGCCTTATCTCTTTATTATTCTTCAGAGGGTACTATCTAGACTTTTAAAACATAGCTTTATGGCAAAAAAGATTGGAAAATTTTCCCAAGGTAGAGGCACTCCTCATATTTCACATCTTATGTACACTGATGACATTGAGATTTTTCTGAATGAAGGAAAGAAGTCGGTGAGGGAACTGTTATGGGTGTTTGAAAAGTATGAAGATTGGTCAAGACAGAAAATTAATAAAGAAAAGACGGCAATATTTTATTCTCCAAAAATTTCGTTGGTCCAAAAGAGAGCTCTGAAAAGGCTGACAAGGTTCTCGGAAGGCTCGTTTCCTTTTAAATATCTAGGGGTTCCGATTGTCTTGGGGCGTCTTAAGCATGAGCATCTGGAGGAGATGGTTAAAAAAGTCTGGAACAAATTCAGTGGTTGGAAAATGAAAATCCTATCATCGGGAGGCTGGTTGATTCTTCTTCGGCATGTGCTTTCTAGTATGGCTTTACATATATTTGCGGTGTTGCAGGTCCCTCAATCAATTATTAAAGAGTTAAATCGCATGATGAGCACATTTTTTTGGGGTGAGGTGAATGGTAAAGGAAAAAAAAAAGTGGGTGGCATGGGATAGTATTTGTAAGCCAATAGAGGAGGGAGGAATGGGTTTGCGTAATTTGGAGGATATGCAAAAAGCATTGCATATGTGGTTTGCATGGAACTTAATTTAAGGAGAGTCTCTATGGGCTAGGTTCTTTAAAGGAAAATATGTGGGATTTTCGCCTTGATGTCTCATTGATAGGAAAAAAGGAGGGAGGTTTTGGAAAATGATTCTTAAAAGTATTCCTAGTGTCCTTAATAATGCAAAGTGGAGAGTTAGAGATGGGAACATTTTATTTTGGTATGATAAATGGAGATATGGGGGTCTGTTAATTGATGAGCTCCAGATAGTGGGTAATCCGATGCTTAAAGTTAAAGAGTGCAAGTTGTCCAATAGTTGGGATGTGGAACTGTTGAGTACGATAGTGGGACAGGATAATTTGGAGGAAATTATTGAGGCTTTGGTCGTATGTAAGGAAGGGTCTGATGTATTGATCTGGATGAAGCATGAGAGTGAGAATTTTTCTACTAAATCCGCTTGGGATTGCATTCGAATACAAGGTTCTAGTATGGAGTGGCATCCTTGGATGTGGCATAAGTTGCCCCCACTTAAGATTTCATTGTTGATGTGGAAAGCATGGAACATGGCTTTAAGCGTAGATGATCGTCTTCGACGTATTGGAATCCCGATAGTTTCTCGTTGTGATTATTGTGACGAAGGTAAGTATGAAGACCAAAACCACGTACTTTTCGAATGTGAGTTTGCAAAGGAATTATGGCATTATTATGGAGCTACCTTTGGTCTTCCTTTTGGTCTTACTTGGAGGGAGACGATAATAATTTGGTTTCAACGTGCATCCTCAGTATCTCAAGTGGGGCTCATAGTGGGGCTTCTACCTTCCATTATTACTTGGCACCTTTGGCGTAGAAGATGTACTGCACGCATGGAGTGTAGTATTCAGTCTCTTAGTTCGGTCTGGCTTTCTATTAGAAGTTGGATGCGTTTAGTAAGTCGAGATATGAAAAAGGTTAGTAAATGTTCTAGACATGACTTACAGATTTTACAGATATTGAATATTTCGGCTTTGGTTCCTGATAGGAAGTTTTTAAAGCTAGTTGCTTGGCAAAAGCCAGCACAAGGGTGGTTTAAGTTGAATACAGACGGTAGTAGTCTTGGTAACCCAGGTTCTTCAGGAGTGGGTGGTATTATTAAAAATGATCGAGGCCATATGGTTTACGCCTTCAATTCTTATATTGGTTATGGTTCAAAGAATAGAGTTGAATTGTTAGCTGTTCTGCAGGTTCTCAAAGCTTGTAAGGATCTGGGGATTAATTTTGTGGAAATTGAATTAAATTCTCAAGTAGTGATCTCGTGGTGGAATAGGCGAAGGTGTGGGGTGTGGTACCTGGAAGATTTTTGGAAAGAGACTCTAGCACTTATGGATTATATGGTGTGCATAGTTAGACATGTTTATAGGGAGGGAAATAAAGTTGTTAATTGGTTGGCACGGAGTGGTGCGACTGGATTGAACTCTGAATGGAGATTTCTTAGGGATGTGCCTAGGTTGCTTCTAGGATTAATCCGTTGGGATATACTGGGTTTGCCATTTTTGCGTTGCTGTTAGCATCATTATTCATGTGGCTTTTTGGTTGGATTGGTAAGATTTTATGATTTTATGTTTTTGAGTTAACGATGTTTGTGGTTATTTTACAAGAATGGTTTTTTTGCTAAGTATTTTAGTATGTCTTGTCTTGATATAGTTTTCTTTTGGTTAGAGGTTTCCAGTAATTTTGACACCTGGTTTAAGAACTTTCTGGCTTATCTTGTAACCCCAGGTGCCGATCTGTAACCACGATTTTCCTCCGTCACAAGTGAGGGTTTATTAATAAAATTTGAGACAAGATCACTCATGGACAGGTGAACCTTGGCTCTTCTATATATAAAAAAAAGCTAGTATAATATAACTAGTACTATACTAGTTATATAATTATTATAATTAGTATAAGATATCTAGTATAAGTCTAGGCTTCACTTTATGTTGATTTGTATGCTTAAAACTAACGATTCTTGATGAAAAGTTGGCTTTTACGTTCAGTTTTGAGTCGATTTAGCCACGGATCTTCATGGGGGGTGGTCTATTCTGATATGGTCGGTGAGTTTTATCGGGCCATAGCAAAGATGGGGGCTAATAAAGACTCATTCTCGTTTGTTCTTCAAGGAGTCAATATGACTATCTCAGCAGACAGTATCACTGAATTTCTTGGGATCCCCGTGTGGTAGTTGCATACCCTGCACAACAATCGGCTGTAGGGACAGATGGGGAAGATGTCTTTGAGGATGAGGCTCCTGCAAACGATGGTCCCATGCATGATGGCATTCATCTATTGGTGCATGACGATAGGGCTCCTCCATATGATGGCAACAAGGTGACCAAACAGGTTGATTGTATCCCATTTTGTCGCATGCTCAATTTGATTGTCTCACATAATATTGATCCGAGGAAACACAAGACTGATTTCGGCATCGAACAGGCTCTATTTATGTTACCGATAGCATGAGGATAGCCGATTGATCTACCTCTATATTTCCTCATCCGCATCCAATCTAAGACTGAAGGTAGTCTATCGTATGTATTGATGATCTCTAACCTCCCACATAGTTCGGCAATTGATGTGCTAATGACAGAGTATGGGCAACCACATATCGAGGCCCTTTAACAAAATCACTTTTAGCAAGAGTGAGGGTCACTTGCGGAAGGCTCGCATTAACGTTGCAGCGACATGTGATATTGGGACAGAGCGTGATCCACCTTCTAACATGACAGTGCTGATACATATAGAGTAGTAAACGAGCTGAGCTCGAGCGAGCGTGGGATATGCGAGCTTGGCTTGATCACAAGAAAAGCGAGCTTGGGCTCAGCTCATTTATAAGCCGAGCCTAAGTTGTAGATTGAGCTCGGCTCGTTTAAAGGTAAAGAAAACTCAAGCTCAGCTTGAAACTTGGTTTGTTAATGAGTTGAGCTTGAGCTGAACTCGAGCTTGGCTCGAGATAGAAACTTTCTCTATAAATAAATGTAAAATAAATAATAAAAAGTCTTAATAAATGCAGACGTGAAATAACAAATTAAATACAAATTTACATCATGAAGCCTTCAAGACTTTACAATATGGCTAAGGTACATTAAATGACATTGACATCCTAATGGAACAAGTGAATCAAAAATTACTTTACAACAAAAAATTATGGAACTAAGTGCATTAAACTTCAAAACAAAAAATGTGGAGTAAACTCAATAAAGTTCTTAGTCTTCATGAATGGAGCTAGAAATCTTGACACCAACTTGCTGCCCTGGATACACTAATACATTAAAAAATTAAGCTTATTTTTAATCCCTTACATGATTACTCAAATACTTTCAACTTAGTAATACTGTCAATGAATGTTTGACAGAAATGAAAAACTTAATTTGCCCCAACCATCAATGTCATATCTCTAACACAATTATGAAATACAATTACACAAGCAATCTAAGAAATAAAATAAACCATCAGGGATTCATGGAATTAGGTATAGCAATAGGCAAGCCACAAGTAAAAAACCAGATAAGATAAACATAGCAACTTAACATGACACAAGAAAATAAACCAGAAAGCAGCAGTAGGCATACACTAATACACTAAAAAGAATTAAGTTTATTTTTAATCCTTTGAATGATTACTCAAGTACTTTTAACTTAGTAAAATAAAACAAACCATCAAATATAGCAGTATGCAAGTTACAAACCAAATAAAATAAAATAGCAACTTAGCTTGTAGATAAGACAAGAAACAGACAAAAGTTACCAAACCAGATTCTCTTGCAGAAATTAGCATGACACAATTACCAATTTTGGCCAAAATAAAAACAAAATCAACAAGTTACCAAACCAAAACAAAATGAATTCGACACAAGACATTATTAATCGTGGCCAAAATCACCATGACAACAACTCTGCAAGTTATCAAACAAAAACAAAATCAGCATGACACAAGTTCACAATAAGTTACCAAACTTCAACAAAATCAACCAGACGACTGCAATTACCGAATTTCAACAAAATCGCAATGACAGGAAGTTACCAAACTTCTACAAAATTTGAAATTTCCATGACAAAAGTGAGTAAGTTCCCAAAGTTGAACAAAATCACAATGACAACAACCTACATACACTAATACACTAAAAAATATTAATCTCATTTTTAATCCCTTGCATCATTACTCAAGTACTTTTAAGTTAGTAATATTGTCAATGGATCTTTGGTAGCAATGCAAAATTTAATTTGGTATTTACAAAATTTAGAAAATTTGGATGGTTAGGAGTTAGAACATAGAAATTACTTGACATGACTCATATCATCCCAGACAAAATCAAATAGAACAACCAAACTGTCCAAATATTTAAAAGTAAACTATGGAAATAATACAAACTGAGTCTCTATGGCTATGGTAAGAGAATCTGAGTTTCTGATGGAACATCCTTCTATTGACAAGAAAAAATATTAATTAATATTTTTGTAAATAATTGGTGTACAAAATAGTAAAATAGTAACTTAAAATTCAAATAAATATAACACTTACAGAATTAGTTGATGATCTTTTAAGCTCATATAATGCTCTAACCCAATCAGACACACATAACAACATATGTATAGTTTCAGTTGACAATGAAGCTCGATGAGGATCAATGACTCTACCTCCTGTGCTGAATGTTGATTCAGAGCTAACTGTGATAATTGGTGTAGCCAATATATTTTGGGCCAATTTGGATAAAGTTTAAAACTTGAGACTATTTGCTTTTCACCATTCCAAGCCATCAAAACTTGCATTTGAGCCCACTTCCCAGTTATATATACTCTCCTCTAAATAATTCTCCAGGTTTGATTTAATAGGTTGCACTGTATCAACACTTCTAACAAAAGATTTAAATAATGACTAGCCACTCTGCATATTTATCCTAACACTTGAGGAACAACTGGAAGCAAGACTTCGAACATTTTCCTACTCTTTTTGTGCTTCAAGAGTCGAATTGTATTCCTGAACATACTCATCATATAACTTATGCAACACTTGAGAGACATGCTCAATATTCTTAAAAGCTTCCAGCTCTTGATAAATAAAAGGAAAACAAAACCCAATCAGGACCATCTTGAATCTAGGGTCTAACGTTGCAACAATTGCCATCAATAGATTACACTCCCCCCAATATTTCTCAAATGTAGCACTCATTTTTCTTTCCATAGATTTCTTGTACTCATTCTCATCTCTACTCTTCTTACCTAATAGGTCATTCATTCTCTATACTTCATAAAGAAATAAGATTAATGTTGCTGGGTAATCACTTCCGGATACAATATTAGTTACTTCATTGAAAATAGCAAGCAATTGATAAATATTTTCAACTTGCCCCCACTCTTAAACAGCTGGAACTCATTCAAAATTGCTATCTCTATCACCATATCTAGGAAAAACTTCTTTGAACTGAACTGTAGCGTCCAAATTTAAATATGTGTTGTTCCATCTTGTAGGTACATTTAAAATTAGTTTCTTTGAGGGAAATTGTAACTGTTTTACAATTTTACTAAACTGGTTTATCCTACTCTCTGATGCTACTAGATATTTTATATCGTCTCTCACACAATCAACGATCTAACTAATATTCTCAAGTCCATTCTACACAAGTAAATTAGTTATATGCGCATAACGACGTATACGAAACAATTTCCCTCCTAAGGATAATGTTTTCTTCAATCTAAAATCAGCTTTCAAGATTTTAATGGCAATATCATTAGAACTTACATCATTAGAACTTGCATTGTCAACAGTAAATAAACTAACTTTATTCTTAAATCTCCAATCTTGAAAACACTTTTCTAATGCATCAGCAATAAGAAGGCCAGTATGTGGAAGTGACACATTACAAAAGTTCAACACACACCTCTGAAGATGCCAATTAGTATCTATAAAATGACACGTCACTGCCATATATAAAAGCTTTTGGCAAGAAGTCCACATGTTAGTTGTGATATGAACTTTGTTAACAAGTTTAAGCAAAGCCTTTAATTTTGTCTTTCCAGTCTCATAAGTTCTCATGCATTCCTTCTTTGCAGTAGCCCGAGACATTATTTCCCAATATAAAGTGTTTGCACTCAAGAATTTATTAAATACCACATGCTCCATTAAAGAAAATGGATATTCATTGTAAAATATCATATGAGAGGCAAGCTCTTGGACCCTACTATGATCATAGGTAAAGTTTGAGACAATGAAGCCATCATCTGCCTCCTTAGGCTCAACTGCTAAGACTTTCTGTTTTTTCTTAAACCCAATGTATGGCAAACAAGTTGTCAAGTGTCTACGTAGTGTAGTCGTAGAACTTGATCGAGATGCTTTAAAAAAAGTTTTACACCACTTACCTTGAGGCTGTTTAGTCCCATTTCGTTCAATTTCAACAGAATCATTCCATACAGTAGATATCCTCTTTCTTTTCTTTCTATCATAGGCTACTGTTTGGACTTCTGTTGGGCCTCAGTAGAGATAATATTAGGGCCTCAGTATTTGCAGTGTCTCCATCATCATCAACTATGGGCTATACTAAGATAATCCCAAAAGTGTTTTCATTTTCATACTCCTCCACCGGATCAAGATCATTCATAGGATCATCCATTTGCTAGGGTCTAATATTTTTTTAAATACAAAACTAGAAACGTAAAATAAGTATATAAACATTGACCATACAGGTTATATCAATAAACTAAAATAAAACAACCTTGTCTTGATGACTCAAGGTGCCCCTAGAAGCAAGGATACTAAAAGATGTCAAAGTCAAAAAAATTTGACTCCAACAGTTTTGTTATACAGCCTTGCCTTGATGGATTAATGTGTCTCCAAAAGGCAAAACTGATATAGTTGATACTAATCCACTAGAAGATGTTAAAGTTAAACAATTTTGACTCGAACGGTCTTAATATACAGTCTTACCTTGGTGGCTCAATGTGCCTGCAAAAGCATGACACCTCAACAACATACATATAACAGATTGGATAAAATTTATCAACCAAAACATGTTAAAGACACCACCATTTCATACTTGAAGCACAAACATAAACATAAAACAGATTGGATAAGTTTATGAACCAAAATATATTAAACACAGCACCATTTCATACTTGAAGCAAGAACATAAATATAGAATAGATTTGATAAGATTTATCAACCAAAACATGCTAAAGAAAACACCATATTTATAAACCAAAGCATGTTAAAGAAAGCACTATTTCATACTTTCATCAAGAACATAAAGATTTAAAAGAAATGATAATTTATTATCAACTGAGACATGTTAAATAGAACATCTTTAAATACTTAAAGCAAGAAAATAAAGCAAGAACCAGATAGGATCATATTATTAAACCAAGACATGTTAAAGAAAGCATAATTAAATAGTTGACTCAAGAACATGAAGTAAGAACCTGATAGGGTAATTTATAATCAACCAAAACAAGTTCAAGAAAGTATATTTAAATACTTGAAGTAAGAACATAAACATAGAATAGATTGGATAAGATTAATCAACGAAGACATGTTAAATAAAGGATCTTTCAATACTTAAGACAATAACCAAATAGATTAGATTAATAAACCAAGGCATGAACAATAAAGCATCATTAAATACTTCAAGCAAGAACATAAAGCATTAAGGAAGAACCAGAAAAGGTCATATTAATCAACCAAAACATTTAAAAGAAAGCATATTTAAATACTGGGAGCAAGAACATAAAACTAGAACCAAATCTCCACACTCTGACTCTATTCAACAATATACACAAATAACCCGAGAGAACTCAGAGAAGCAAATGAAAAATTGAAAATCTATAGTAAATAAATATAACATAGCACCAGATAGAAGGGGGAATAAGTTAAACTCACAGTGGGTTGTAAATTTTGCTTCAAGCACAGATCAGTTAACAACCTAAGACCCTAACTCTTCAGAAAGTTTTTTCCACAAATTTCATATATGAAATATAAGGTCGAAACATATATTTGTAAACAATTGCAAAATCAATATAGGATCAAGTTAACAACATAAGACCCTAACAGGGCATATTCTGCCATTACAAAATAAAAAATAAATAAAGCATAAATTATCAATCAAAGTAATAGATTGTCACATTCTCACAGAAGCATGCATAGACGACTGGTGATGTATGGCAGAACAGTCAACAGTGTCACACCACTGACCACTTAGGAGTTCGACGTATAGTGTACGTAGATGGTTAGATCAAGATCTACAATGTAACAATACTACAATTTATAAACAGTTAGGAGAGAACCGGATTGAATCTTCAAAAATACTTAGATAAGTTAATAACTAGATAAGTGGCTCCAAATCTGCCAAGTTCCCAACCAAATGCTTAAAAATTGGAAAAGAACCTGGGTAATCAACTCATAGATGGATGAATCAATCAAGCAGAGAACCACGAACGATGAACCACATAATCATGGATTCAGTTGGTTGGGAGTCATAAATGCATTCATTTAATGACCCATTTATTGAGGCCAGGCTGCTATCTCAAAGGTTGAGATTACGGCCACGGCTCCCTGAAAATACGACCTCCGACTGCATCTGCTAGGATTTCTCACAGTTGCAACCGGTATCACTCTCGGCCCCTTAGAATCCCTAGTTGCAAGCCTTCAAGAATCAAGAAGCCTTGATTCCTCGCAAATCAAATAGGAGCCAAGAGGTAACCGACGTAAGCATAGGAGAAGGCTAGGGTTTCTTGATGGCTCTGAGAGAAGGTCTAAAGGAGTGTCGAAGTGTGAAAATGAAATGGTTGAAAAAGAAATTAGATGACTCTTCGAGCATCGCATAACCCCAGTTTTAGGGTATGTAATTAACAGCTCACAATTTTGCATATAAAGATCCAACAGCCTCAGGCCCTCAATAGCTCCACATGTAACACATACACGTGAGTCCGTGACTAGTGAACTCACAAATTAAAGTATCTACTAAATTAAATACTAAGTATTTTTAAGAAAATACTATAGTCTATAAATTATAATACATATTAATTTTTATATACTATAAAACTAGCAAGTAGTGTTGTAGAAAACTAGATTAATAATTAATACATGTTATATATATACTATAATACATGTTAAATACTATAAGATAATGTATTTATAGTATTTAATTATATAAAATTGTCTACCATTATATTTTATCAAACATTATAATTTAGTATTCATAAATCATGATATAATATTATAGTTATATTAATTAATATAATACTATTATACGAATACCGTATATTAACTACAAAATTAGTATTTATGCATAAAATAATAAAATTATACTATTACCGTATACCGTATATTAATTTAAATATTGATACAAGGTCTTATATTTGCATAAAATAATAATATTATTTATGCTTGTAGTTATAATGCATATATAAGAATTAATACTAGACTACTACAACTAGTTACTACACAATAGACACCAGTCTAGTCTAGTAGTCTACTAGTATGAGCTTATTAATTATTAATTATAGATGTAACACCAAATATGTATATTACTTTGTAGTTTATATAATCTTATGAATACAATATTACTACTTATTAATCTTATATAAAGTAATAAGATTAATAACTTGTAATATGCTAAAGATTTTTTTTTTAAATAGTAATATTGTAAGGTCTTTAATAGTACTTCATAGAATGATAGAATCATATGTAGTAAGTTATAAGTTAATAAATTATGACATTAGTCCATAGCCTATAGCCTGTAAGCATAAAGTTTTATATGACAATTCAATATTTGATAAGAATAAGATAAATATATCAATATGATATAGTAATATTATAAATTAAATTTATAGTATATGTATAATGTACTGGACTATACGTATAAGTGACTATAATTCTATATACACGATTAATAATACATATATAACTTTTGGCTATTATATATATATATATATATATATATATATTGTATTATATATCTATAAATATATATGAGTCAAGCTGACGAATCAAGTCGAGTCGAGCTTCATACGAGTTTGTTCAAGAATATTAATCGAGTCAGTCGACCTTTATATGAGTTTGTATTGTTCAATAATCGAGCATAATTCTGTGTTTACAAACAGCCCATTTAATATTCAATTCGAGTCAATTTTGAGTTTAATTGAATCAATTTGAGCTGCCTGTCAAGTAACCTATTCATTTTATAGTCTTAGACACAGAGGCTACAGGGACTACTACCACGGAGATGCGATCCCTGCTCAAGGACCATCACACACTACTTTTGATCTAGGACATGGAGAGGACCACTACGCCCATCATGGTTTAATTGCAAGAGATTGAGGGATGCATTACTATGATGCAAAAAGACGTGGATAATCTTACATAGTAGTGTTATTTTGTATCGATCTTTTTGTTTTGTGTCAAACGTTGCCACTTTAATTAGTATATCGTTTTTATTTATTATATATAACTAACTTGTTTGCAATATAAAAAATTACATTCCCTAGAAAATTTTATTTTTAATCGCAAAATCTTATTTAGCATAAAAAATAGTTAATTAGTTTCTAAATTAATTATATAAACTTTCTAGGACGGCATATGTATCATATTTAATTTACCATAAATAATAATTAATCTTTAGATTTTCATCTTTTGAAAATGATAATTAATAGAATCAAATAATATTTATTGTTAAAATATTATTATATCTTTCAATAAATCTCTATAACTAAATTTATTTCAATTTTCTATGTCAAGGTTCAAACTTATTCTATGAGTATTCGAACGATTTATAAATTTGTTTGAACATAAAATTTCCGTTTGAACGAGATAGCAAGCATCCTGCCAGATTTATTTATATCTTCCCACCAAAAAAATCGTTCAAATGCTTGGATATACATTCGAATAGAAAATTACATACCATTCAACAGTCTCAAACTTTGTTCGAATGAAAATATTACGTTCGAATGGTTTCTAACTTTCCCCCGGCACAATTGTGTATAGTTTTCCGCCTTAAATATTATTGGAACAATTATGTCAACATTCGAATGTAAAATACTATACTGTTCAAACGTATTTGTGAGTTTTCAAACAATTTGCTTTTTGAGACGCTAGAAACTCTAGTTTGAAAAGATATTGTATGTTCAAACGCGTAAAAAATGGCTTCCATGTTTTGGGATGAAATATAATTTTTGTCTCAAATAATTACTTTTAGGGAGGAAGTTTAATTCATTCCTAAAAGATTTCTTACCTAAAAAAAAAAAAAAAAAACAAATTTCTTGTAATGAGATCAAATCATCATGTTGCATAGTTTCATTGACCAATGGGTCAAATCTAAACATTTGGTTTAGATAGACCCTACCTAAATCAAATCTACCCACCCAAATTTGGTTAATAATAGGACATCGACATAAGGCATGAAGGTTGTCCTCCACATCTTCCTTACAAAATCACATATACCATCATTAATGATTTTCCTATGAAACAAATTCTGTTTGGCAGCTAAACTTTCACCACATGCTCTGCATATGAAATTCTTTAGCTTATTTGGAAGCTAAGATTCCAAATACTTTTCCAGAATAGATTAATTACTTGACCATTAGAGCTAGCAACACTCTCCACCTCATCTTTAAAATTTAAAGCAACATGATAAGTTTTCTTAACATTGAACAAATCATTTCTATTTAAACACCAAACTAAATGATCTTCACTCCTGCTGCTATATAAATATAATGGGATTTTCATAATTTTAGTAGCCTCAATCGAAGTAAAAACAAATCTTTCCAAATCATGGCTCCACCCTCCTAAAGAAAAATCCATTCGCTTAGCAACTTGTGCATCTGGTGATAGTGTATTACACTTGGTGCGAACTTTCTTGCTATGAGAATTAGGTAACCAGTTATCATCACAAACTTTGATCCTATCCCCTTTTCCTATCCTCCATGAGTAACCTAATTGTAACTCTCTTTTGGATTCGCAATTACTTTTCCAAATAAAAGAAGGATTACAACCCAAATTCGAATACAAAAAATTACACTATGAAAAATATTTAGCTTTAAAAACTTTGTAAAACAAGGAATCAGTATTATGAGTAAGTCTCCATCCATATTTTTCCAAGAAAGCAAAATTGAAAGTCTCAAGATCCTTGAAACTCACTCCTCGCCTGAACTTTGAGATACACAATTGATCCCAACTTACCTGATGAACTTTTCTTTTGTCTCCTTGTTGACGCTACAAGAACTTTGCAAACATACTTTTAACTCCCTGCAAAAGCCTTTGAGCAAATTGAAACTCATAGTATAGTTTGGAATAGCCTGCACAATTGCTTTTATGAGTATTTCTCTACCTGCCTATGACAGAAGCTTTTCCTTCCACCCCTATAGCTCTGCTAGATTTTCTCCTTGATATCTCGAAAGGTGTGATGTTTTAATCTACCAATAAAAGAACACAAACCAGATATTCATCATGATGTCTAATGGACTGCACACCTCAGATTTCTTTAATACTATTCACCTCTTTAACCCCAGTGTTTTTACTAAAAAACAACTCAGTTTTCTCCTTGTTAAGTTGTTGCCCTGGAGCGCCTCATAAATTGATAAAATGCTATTAAGTTTCTCATCTACAGCCTTCGATGCTCGACAGAAAATAATACTATCATCAATAAAGAATAAATGACTACTTGTAGCATACACAAATCTGCTGTAATATTCCCTGTAATTATGCTACTTGTAGCATAAAAGATAAGACATCTACACATGACACAAACAGATAAGGAGAAAGTGGACAACCTTATCTCATACCACTTGTAAGCGCAATAGAAAAAGTTTGAACACCATTGAGTATAACTTGATAGGAGACTGAATCGATACAGGCTCTAATGAGATTACCCATCTAGAGTTGAATCTCAATTTCTACCTAACTGGTTCAATAAAACCCCACTCTACTCTATTATAAGTCTAACTCATTTTGAGCTTGATGAACATGCAACCCTTTCTATCGCTTTTCCAACTTCTAGGATCATGCACAGTTTCAAAACCAATCAAGACAATATTTGCTATCAACCTTCTAGGTACAAAAGTGCATTGGGTATCCGGAATAACTTGAGGCAAGACTGACTTAAATCTATTCGCAATCACCTTTGTAATAATTTTATAGATCACATTACAGAAGCTAATAGGTCTATAGTCATTAATTCTCTCAGGGTTTCTCTTCTTGGGTATTAGCACAATGTTTGTATGATTAATACCATGCGATATAGCGCTAGAATTTAAAGAATGCAAAACTATGCAAGTAACATAATCTTCTACAATGTCCCAATATTTTCAGAAAACAAAGGAGACACACCATCTAGAACTGGAGCTTTTAGAAGTTGCATATGAAATAAGGCTTTCTTAACCTCCTCACAAGTAAACTCACATAGCATATTTGCATTCATTGAAGCAGTAACTTTTGGCTTGATGGAGATAAGAACAGAATTCATGTTACTTGGATTGGTTGAAGAAAAAAAATTAGAAAAGTATTCTCTAATGACTACTATATCCTTCCATTCTCTTAAAGTTCCCCCATTATCTGGAATACTTCTAACAAAATTTTGATGATATCTCTGTGACACCTTATAATGAAAGAATTTTGTGTTTTGATCACCTGTACTTAATAAAGATAGTCTTGATCTTTGTTTCCACATCAACTCTTCTTGTTCCACGGGTAGATTGATATCTTCCTTAACTGCTCTAATAGCTGTTGGAGGATGAAGTGTTAACTAACCCTCTTGAAATAAAGCAAAACCCTTCAATTAGTAGCCAATTCTTGTTTCATATTTAGAAACCGAGATCTACTACATTGGGTTAGCTTGCTTCCACAGTCTTTAACCGTTAGGCTTCCAATTGCATCTTCAAATCCTGATACCCTTACCCACATCGAAACAGTTTTCTTGAAAATTAATATTACAATCCACCCGTTTGGTGACCAACATCAGATCACTATGATCAGAAATAGAAGTAACTAGATTCCTAACTGTACATGAATGATACAACTCCAACCAATCCAAAATTTCCACAATCGATCCAGCCTCTCCTTTATTTTAGCAATACTTGCTCTCAAATTATTCCATGTAACTAAAGAACCATCAATATCGAACCCTTTGAATATATAGTAGTCAAGAGAGTACATGAAATCTTGCATCTGCTAACCTGGTCATTCTCTACCTCCCACTTTCTTGGAGCTAGAGATAATCTCATTAAAATCTACAAAACATAACCAAGGCCCATCTTGAACATTCTTTAAATGTTGCATAAGTCGCCAGATTTCTTTTCTATGACCAATCTCGGGGTGACCATAAATCGTAGCTTGACATCAAGAACTCTTACATCAAAATGATGTTTCAAATAAGATGACAACACGAAGTTTACTTTTGTTTGCCAAAATAAACAGATTCCACCGCTTTGTCCCTCACTAGCCACTACTAGATAACTAGAAAAACCCAATTTATATTTCAGCCCTTCATTACATTGAGTACTAATCTTCATTTCCATCACAATAACGACATCAAGATCTTCCCTTTAGACCAGATCACGAAGTGCACGAACTCTCCGAGGGTTCTAAAGCGCTCGAGAGTTCCAACTCATGATTCTCAAGGCTGTCGGTGGGGCTAATTTTTAGCCTCTGCTCATAAAATGGGAATCTCCACCATGGAACCATCATCAATAAACTTATGTTTCTTCAAATGGGAGTGGGCAAGAATTTCCTTAGTAGATTGCTCCGTAGGAGACCTTTTAGCTAGCACCAACGTCGAATTGGCCTTCTTCCCTTTATGATGTGCTCCTTCAGACTTATGATGCCAAGCCCCTACTTTAGAAACAAAACTCTTAGATAAAGTCTCAACACTATTACCCAGTAAGTGAAAATCACCAATTCAGTCATGGCCTCTATCATGATAGGATCTTGGCCTAGCACAAAGTCATTAACTTTAGGTCAATTTATGGTTGGTAGAGATAAGGCGTTTCCGTAGCCGTTATTTCTTTGAATTCAATCATCTGTCCCAATTGTCTAGTGTCTGTAACTTGCCTTTCCCTTCAAAATTGCTCCAAAAATGGCTACATTCTTAGCTGTTGGCAACTCGCCGAATATGTAATTCAAATCACCTAAAGGATGTTGGGTTTGTGGAGCCTAGCTTTGTTGGTCTGTCGGCTCGATTTGATGACCCGATTCAACAAGGATGCGTTATGGTTTTTTGGTAGATTGTTAAGGAGGCTTGGGCCATGGAGCACATGCTTGGACTAATAGGCCCAAGCTGAAGGGAACACGACAAAGCCTTGTGGGGGTCCGCGGGGGCAATGCCCCTAGGGAAAAAGTGCCGGGCAGAAAAAGCACCAAGTAGAAAATTTGCTCGACATTCGCACGGCCAGTGGCTTGATCGAAACTCAGACAAAGATCAGTTCGCTCGAGTCGCTCTCAATAGGTTGCTCAAGCGAGCATCAGACAAAAATCTCGCTCGAGTGAATAATACAGAAAAGTGAAAGTTAGTGATTTCGTCATGTCACGGTATATGTACTTTATGAACAGTTTAGTAAGTCCTGAGTGTTCTAAACAGTGAGATTTCGCACTAAAATTTATTTTTTGATTCCTCAGCATAATAAAATCCTCTGCAATTCTATAGACCCGTTATTTTTGTTACATGTGATTGATTTGCTTATATTTGCTTTTACTTCTTTGTCATCGTTGTGTTTTCACAACAAACGAATTGTCGCATCGTCCACTTTTTTGACTGATGTATTGTGGACTCGTAAGCGATTCTCCAAAAAATTCCCGTCAATTTGCATCCATGGGAAGCCATTCTTCTCAAATTGTTCCCTATTTTTCAGCCACAATATACAATCCATATCCCCATGACCCAAACGCCCATAGCAAGAGCAAAAGGTAGAGAGTCTCGTATTTGAAATTTACCCACACTACATTCGAAGCACCCACCTCTACACGTTTCCCTCTAGGTAATCATTGAATTATATCCAGAGAAATACGTACACGTACATACTCACCGCACCCTGGTTTATCTTCTGTAAGATGAATATCCTCAATTGTCCCTAAAGTTTCAGCGATCCTTCTAATGGCTAGAGAGAATTCATACCATTTAAAGGAAGGTAATACATACGAACTCAGAAAGACGCAAAAGATATTGGCGCCCGGGAAAGCTCAAGACAACCATCATCTTCTGCCATCACCACCAAACTTTTATCAAGCGTCCAAGGACCATTAAGCATCACCCTTTCTTTATCACCTTTAGCAAAAAATTCCACAAAGAAGATATTTTCACACATGTCGTAGATATGAAAACTCTTAGATGGTTTCCATTATATATTCTTCATCATGGTTTTGAAAGCTTCCCGATTGAAGGGTTTATTTGATAAAAGTTTGAAAAAGCAGTGCTCAGCCTGAAACTTTGTATCCAATCACAAACTATCTTGGATAATAATCTCATTCTGTTCTATTTTCGACAACGATAAAGACTTCCACCTTACGTTCCGAGATGTTTTCATCCATGAATGAGAAAAAACAAACTAAACAGCCCTAGTGGATGGGCAAGAAAGCCTTGTATACATAGTCGACAAGAGAAAAGACTCATACCGCAGAGTGAGAGAGATGCCGAGTACTCACATGGTCTAGATCTTATACGTGTATATTTGAGCCTTTCTAATCATGTATTTTTATAAGAAGAACTCAATTAATTTAAGAGGAATAAAACAAAAAAATTAAAAATAAATAAAAATAAGTATGGTGTGTCGGATGATCATAAGTAGAAAAGCTCATGAGAGAAATAGTGAATATATAAGGTTCTAAAATGAGGTTTTTTTTTAAAAAAGATGAACAAATAAAATAAAACTCGAGGATGGCAGCATATATATATATATATATATATATATAATTATCCAATAGCAACGCGCGCGAAACATTATAACTACATAAGAGGCAAAACTATGCAGAGGGGCTCCCAAAACGCTGCATTATTAGTGATGCTTCCTGTACCGATCATCATGGAAGGCTAGCTGATAATTATCATCAAAAGCACATATAGCTAGTCAGTACCCTGTGCGCATGACATTGTGATCAAGGCCTGTTAGCCACATCATGTATTTGATCTAGCTACTTCCGGCCCATATTCTAATTCCTTTTAATTGAGGTTTATCTTGGCGTCTTTCTTCCCATTAATGGCTCCTTATAACGAAAGTCAAAGAATCATGCTACTTTCCCAGAAGCCTTTTACGATAATTACTTTAATTTTCACATCAGAAATGTGTTGATGATCAGTGTCTCAATAAAGAAGCTGTTTGCAAATTAACCCATAATATATGCATGCATGTGTGTAACTCTTTCTCAACAGTACTACTTCTGTAATCTTCAAATACAGAATACATTTCTGATCATGCTGATGATGATCTGCAGATCAGAGTAAAAGGCATTAATCCCAAAACCTGTAATTGCTTTTCTACAAAGAGGAAGTTGCTCAAACTCAAAGGGCTTATATTCATCAGGCACCATATAAAGCAAAAAGTCAAAAAGTTTTAAAGAAGTGGTTAGTAGTTACAAAAGTAGGCGCCTTTGAGAAGTATGATTCCTTTAATTTCGCTCAACAACGATCATACATATATATGACATGCAGTATTATATATACATGGATTTAATTTAAGATTGGGAGTTATAATTGTTTCTGTTCCCATTCACCACCTTTAGCTTGACTGATTGAGATTGAGATATTGCAAGGAAAAAAAAAAAAAAAAAGGAGATTCGCTCTGGCATCCATTAGCTAGGAGATAATAAAGTTATAAGCAGACAAATATATATATATATATATATATGATAGATATAGGCTTCTATTTTTATGGTTCTAAATGGTCATTCATGATCAGGTTTGTTCCAACCACATTTTTCCGATCCTTTTATGTGTCACCCAAATAAGTCTAAAAGTAGTGTATCCTAGTCGCCAAACATCTCACCTATAATACATAATGTTATCTTATGAAATACGCGTATGCATGTCGGCAATTATGCTAACTTGCTCGATCGAATATTGAATGCGCGCAGAGGTCAATTGCATGCAGCACGCATGAATTACGTCGTACCTCTTGGAAATTTGCGCTTAAATATCAGCAATGGTCCCGAATGTTTATATAGGTAGTGCCATATATATATATATATAGATATGGTGATAATTTTCTGTATTGAACCTTGTTTCTCTCCTATAATTTAATTTGGAGTCTTCCCCTGAGATAAATAAATATCTTCTCAATTAGAATAAGCTTAAGTACTTGAAACTAACAAGACATGCATATATAAAGCCCTCGCACTAGCCATTTTACAGTACAAAGAATCAAAAACTCAGTATACTTGTTGATCGACTCCCTAAAGTCCGTTTAATTAGCTAGCAACCATTCGATCTAACAGCCATCTGTTAACTCTTCAAAAAAGATTCCATCAAATTCTTGCTTAAATTTGAGAGTTTCAAGTAGAAGAGATAAATATATGAATAATTGGACCTTACAACATTTATTAATTGTTGCCCTTATGGATTTTTCGTACACTTCTTAATGTTCAAAATTGTTTGCAAAACAATTTTTCCATCATATGAGTTATCACCTCATCTCATTATTACAATTTTTTCAAATTTTCATACAAAATATAATAAACAATTCAATTTTTTCAAATCTCAAAACAATAATAATATTAAAAAATAATATTCTAACAATATTTTATTCAACTTATCTAAAACAATTTCATCTCATCTCATCTCTCAATCCAAATGGGGCCTAAAGGGATCATCTTGATCCCAATCTCTCTCTCTCTCCCCCCCCTCTCTCTCTCTCTCTATATATATATATGTATGTATTTATGTATGTATGTATGTATGTATAGGTATTCCATATTCATGTCCCTTTTTGACTTCTTATTTTCCCTTCCGCTTAATTTATAATATGGAAAATTGGCGATGTTATTATATTAGCATGCACATAAAAACTACGAAAATGAGTTTTGTACGTCCCATTGATATATATATATATATATATATATATATATATAATAGTGTCTGAGCCCAGCATGCTGGCATTCCTGATTGACTAATTCCATGTTAATCAAACCCCAAGAAACACCGCGTTCTACATTTCGTGTTTAATTAAAATCAGTCTAGACATGTAGAGTAATACAGCTTTTCAATTTCCATGCATAAAATAGTGCGCGCCATGCATGCATTAATCTATGCTAATTAATTTGTCCTATATATATATTGATAGCCGCTTCTGCTTGTAATTGAATACAGAGGCATGAAAACAAGCTCATTTCGTCCTGGCAATTAAGGACATGAAAAAACTGGATTCTAGTATTTGGTGTATTCATTTATTATCTCATGAGATTAAGGGCAGATCTAGCTAGTACTGGATCATCTAAAGACGTTTCCCTTCCACTAGTTGTATGCATGGGTCGGTTTGGTATGAAGTAGTTTGCGACGACATATCAAACTTGTCGTTGTCCAGAGTCCAGACCCTAATTTATTTAATTTGACAAAAACTACAGATAAATTCACAATATCATCGATCCCGTAGAGGGACCCTAATAATATTTCCAATCCGAACGTCTCTCTACGTCTCCCGATGCACATTTTCTTTTCATTAATAAATTTATTTTTTGCATGAAAAATATATTTACATATATAGTACTGTAAAGTGAATTGGGTGGGAGGACAAGAGTCAATGGCAGTTAAAACTAAGCTCATCGTTTAACTTTCCACCCAATCCTCTTCGGACATACCTTCCACTCTCCGCGAAGTCCAGAACCATCCGAATATCGAGCCAAAAAAGAATGGAAGAAAAACACTACAAGATAGAGAGCTGCAACCAGAGCAGTGAATTTCAAGTATCCACGCATCTTCTTTTACCATAAAACACACACCTTTCCCAGCTTTTAATTATTTATCCCTTTTGTTTTTTTATTAAACAATCATGTGTTGCTTCTTGTATCCTCAACCCCAGTTCTGAGATCCTCACACACACTAGGACTCACGGCCATGGAGTTCGATCTTGAAAACCCGTTGACTAATTTCCACGAACCCAACTCCGACACGATCGCTTCTCTCTTCCTTATTGAATGTGATCACATGCCATTAGAAAACTACTTTCAGAGTCTCCAAACCAACGGTTTTGATATATCTGTTCGACATGAAATCATTTCTGAAATTTCCAAGGTATTCATTCGTTTGCTTGTGTTAATTTGTTGGGATATCTTTACCTTTTTATCGGAAGAGAAGACGAAAACGTACAATGAAGTGTTTGAATTTTTGTTGGAAAATATATATATATACTTCATCTTGTTCTTCAAAAAACCAAAAGCATTTGTTTTTTTTTATGATACTGATCTATGTTTGTTTTTCCCAGTTCTGTTGCAGGTTCGATCCGCTCTTATCGTACCTTGCCGTTAATTATCTTGATCGGTTCTTGTCTAGCCAAGGGATGCTGGTAAAGAAACTTGATTACATTCTGGAGACTTGAACAGTTTTTCATCTGTCATTAATTATTGTACTATTTTTTTTTTATATGTTTGGCTTTTTAAAATTATAGCAGTTTGAAAGTAGATATTTGTGAGTGAATATTTATAGCTTTTGGAAGCTTAAAAAAAACATGTCGTATTGATAATTTTCTAGTGTTTTTTTTAGAACAAACAAGTTATTTTCTGGAATTCCAACATAAATGGCACATTACTTGCATGTTTTAAGGGTTCAATTGCTTTGATATATTCTAAGAATGATCTTGTTATAACAGCAACCAAAGCCATGGATCCTAAGTCTTCTTGCAATCTCCTGCATTTCTCTAGCTGCCAAGATGATGAAAGCAGAGGTTTCCCTCGTTGATTTTCAGGTAAATCTACGTGCCAACATAATGTAAACCAAATAATTGATGAAAAACTTTCAATATTCAGAAAAGCTTATCTAACTCTTTCTGCTTTTTGCTTGGAATAGGGTGATGGAGGTTTTATTTTTGACCCACAAACAATAGAGAGAATGGAGATCCTCATCTTGGGAGCTCTAAAATGGCGAATGCGTTCAATCACACCCTTTTCTTTCATTTCTTATTACATATCTCTGTTCCAACTTCAAGACCCACCATTGTGGCAGTCTCTCAAAGCTCGAGCTACTGAAATCATATTCAAATCTCAAAATGGTACGTACCCAGAAAAGAAATATTCACAAAAAAGAAAAGTCAACATGCCATTGGCATGATTGGCCGGGCTCCTCCTCTGATTCAACTAACAAATCTTTATTTCGTTATCAGATATCAAGCTTTTGGAGTTGAAGCCTTCTATTATTGCTGCATCAGCGCTTCTTTACGCTGCTCATGAATTATTACCCTTGCAATATCCGTTCTTCAGAAAAGCAATATTTTGTTCTTCATATGTAAATAAAGTAAATATTCCAACTCTCAACCTTTCAAAATTTTCTTATCATTGTGGTAAATTTGGTCAGCATTTTGAAAGCATTCCAGCAAGATGAAACTAATGCTCTATAAAGTTACCAAAGTGGTGATCCTCTTTTCTCCTTTGTTTTCACTATAAAAATGGTACAAAATTGTTGCAGGAAAACTTGTTGCAATGCTACAATGCAATGCAGGACATAGTGATGGATGGGTACGACTCAGTGTTCGATCTGGCATCGAGCTCAATCACACCGGTCAGTGTGTTAGAGCAGCAGTTTTCAAGCTCCGAATATGGAGAAACCAATGGCACAACTCCAACCACTACCATTAGATCAGCAGGGATGAGGGACGTCAAGAGGAGGAAAATCATTAATTACTGTGACAATCTCACGGTCCAGATTTCTCGGATTCAACAATGCTGAGGAAAGCCTGATTCCAGAGTTTATTCACTGTTCCTGTACTTTACCTGCTTCGAGTAACAAACAGAAAGTGAGAAAGAAAAAGGGGGACAAAATCACTGCTGTATTATCTCTGCATGGCCCATTTCTTTGCATAAAACAGATTGACGAGGAAGGAAGGAAAGAAAGAAGAAAGAACAGAATTTTTGTTTCAATTTGTTTTTCTTGGGACCAAACAAAAGACAAAAACACAACTTTGAATTGTATGGTTGAATTTTTAGTATCTCATGTTTTGGCTTTAGTGTGGTTGTGTTTGTTTCTGGAAAAGGAATAATAATATTATCGACAGCAAAAAAATATTTTCCTTCGACAAACGAATTTTGTATTGTAAACAGAATCTTACGAAGGATAAGAGAATAAATGAAGAGAGAGATATTTACAATGTATAAGTATTGTGTAATCCTTTTGAAAAAAGTAAATAAATACAGAACTCACGTGATAAAAAAAATTAATTTTTTAATAATAAATTCAACTATTTTTCAAAAAAATTATGCTGTACTTATGCAATACGTAGCATTACTAAAGTGGAATATTCACACTCAGAAATAGTTTACAGGTTTGACAACATGCTTAGGTTCACCGAACTGCAAAAATTTTATTTGAAGTGACAATAAGAAATAAAGTACAACGGCCATACAAAGATTTAATACAATATATAATAAACCTAATTAGTCGGATTAATTGCCAACATACTTCTTCCCAGCATTTTTCTAAAGACTCGCTCTCTAATCTTGTGAAAATTATTAATCTTTTAATGGTTTGGTGCAAACCCATCGATGGTCCCCTGCCTAATGAGATATCTTTATCGAAGATATAATCTGGAGATATCTGTTCCTGTACCTGCAAGATGATAGCAACCGCACATAGGGATTTTGGACCACTAGATGGGTTGATCTTTCTCTTACATGTCAAGGATGAATATTCGAAAGTTTTATATTGTGGCTCTACATGAATGGGTGACAAGGTGCCACCCACATGGCCTATTAAGTGCATCTTTAGGTATTATTTAAAGATCCATAACTTAATTTACCACTAATTTTTTTTTTTAATAGAAAATAGACATCATTTCATTTCAAAACTAAATTCCTGTTATAAGCTTTTCGTACACAAATATCTTTGCGACGGCATTGTCTAAACTTCAAAAACTCTCAAAAGAAAGAGTATTAATCTCTGTATAAAACAGATGTAGAATCAACCCGTAACCAAACTCCATCCTCAAAAGAGGAGAAGTAAACACTACACCCATCCTCCTAACCGGAGGAGGGAGGAACCAACACTGCTATGGACATAAGTCCAATAGCCTATTTCACTTTATTTTTCTAAAAACAAACCAACAAACAAATATTAACAAAAACACACCGACATAAAGTCAGAAACAACTAAACAACACCAACTAAACAGAATCGAGAAACACAAAAGAGAAGGCAGCTGATGGCACACGCCACTCTGGGAAGGAGCCGATCGGTCGGTCGAGACGTTGCAGGAGTCACTGGGCCCTGAGCTGTTGCACATGGCGTCGACGGAAGATGAATCGCGATGGTTGAGGGACCCACGCGTTTCCTTTAAAGTCGCGCCTCGGCGCAATGCGCCGCTCCAAATGCCGCCCAATCCGGTCGACGGCAAGATCGACGGGTGAGGCTTCTCCTGGTGGTGTGCGTGTCGGTCGTTGGACACCGGAGAAGCTCGAGCCGGCTACCCTCCCTTATTCGGCGGAAATGTAAAAAAAAAAAACCAAAACAAAAACCATTGGAGATGAAGGGCCGACGAGTAGAGGGAGGAGAGGAAGAGGAAGAAGGAGCCGAAGCTCCCCTTCCCCCCAAGCGGGATCCGGACGAAAGGGTTTTTAGAGAGAGAGGGTCTACTTGGATAAGGTAAAAATTTTATAAGAACTGGTACAAACATAAAAATAAACTCACAAACTGACGTGACTTTACGTAATCCATTAGATCTACTTTACAATAAAAGTAATTTTACAATCTGACATACTGCATCAAGTCATGTCAGTTTGTGAATTTACTTCTGTATATTCTCTTTGTGATTAAAGTATTTTTCTATTTTTATTACTCCTGTTGTACATAAAAATTTCTACTTAATAGCCTAGTACATACCACACACTTACTTTTATTTAATATTTATTTATTTTTTTGTTCTCTTAATAAGTATGCAGTACTGTAGAGTTGCCGAGGAGGAGAACTCGTTGTATATACATATATTATCATGGTGCTACTTCTATTGGATCAAGGTTTCCTGCAAATTTTTTATTCAACTATTTTCTACAATTAGAAAAAAATTAGACACAATATGTGAATTTCATTACATTAAATACTAACTGTGAATAATGTAGACCCCAATATTAAATAAAATAGAATCTATATGTTGTGTTTATCTTTTCTAAATTACGTGATTATTATGTTTATTACTTGTTTTTTTCCTTCGGTTCCTACTGTTGGAGGTTGCTTTTGCCTGATTTAATAATGCACACTAAGTCGATCGTAATTTATTCACTTTTTTTTTTTTTTCCTATCCCAAAAATCTGAAACCCAGCTCTTTACCACCTAAGAGCTAGGCCAGGAAGACTTTTGCATTTACCATCATCGAAAGGGTAAGGTAGACGGCTAGACGCTTTAAATGCATAGACATCTCTCTTATTACTGGATTAAGGTTTGACGCGGGATCATAATAGAAGATTATTCTCACGGTTATGTAGGAAACGGAAGTTAGAAGTTGAGATTGACAAAAAATTACATATAAAGAAAAATTTTGAGATAAACTCTGAGATTAAAGTTTTAAGATTATATCAATCAAAGATTCCCTTCGAAACCCACAAGCCGGCCGGGCTTAAACAGCTAACCAAAAATAACAAAATTGTAATTAAAGCCAAATAATAAAATTCAGAATAAGATAACTAGGGTTAAAATCTAGCCTAAAAATCTAGAATAAAATTGTTACTAAAGATAAACATTACCATAAAATAAAATTAACAAAAAATGAAATAGTTAACTAAAATTGACAATTCAGAAGTAAAAATAGCTAATTTTTGGATCAAGAAGGGTCCTACCAGGAAAATCTGGGTTACGGCCACGACGTGTGTGCCGAAAAGAATTTTTTGAATTTGGGTCATATGTTCGATTCTGACAATTGTAGCCAAAGTTATAGGTAAAATATGGATGTTGCCACTTCTCACCCAACTAAGAGATAAGTCTTCTCACCCAACGAGGGATAAGTCTCATCGCCCAAATATGTCGCTTCACTCAATTCTTTATCTCTTTCCACCAATTTTGTGTTGGTCTATTTTCTCGAGGTAGTCTAGTGCTTTTAACGTCGTATCTGTCAGCCGAGCCTCATCATCTTCAGATTCGGACTCAGATTCCCATGCATCAAAGTTCTTCATTTTATACACTTTTTATTTAATTTGATGTTTCTTATAAAAAAAAAAGTATATTACAGTTATATTTAAAGAAATTCTATAAAAATAAATCTACAAATTAATTTGGATTCATATGATACAACGTTAAATTTATTTTACAATAAAATTATTAGTTTTATAATTTAACGTACCATATCATGTCACATCAATTTATAGATTTACTTTTGTGAGATCTCTTTATAGCTAAAGCATTTGTCGATGCCAAATTGCAGTTCAAGCCAACAACTTTTTCTACGTGCATTGATACAACGTCACGCTTTTGCTTCGTATTGAATAACCCATGAATTGGCAAATTAGGCATGCTACATGCATTGCTACTCTTTGTATATAAAAATCATTTCCCATCGATGCAATATATTTTCGGTATTAATATGAAATCATCTTAATGGCCATTGAAAAAACTGGCCGAGATTGCAATGAAAAAACCCAATTCATATATATTAGTTTTGACCAATTCATAATGGCCGGCCACAGATGTGAACTTCTGAATATATATGGCAAATGCAATGAACCCTTAATTTTTTGTAAAGCATGCAGAATGGAAGCTTTTGATTTACATAATTACAATCAGCTTGATTTTACAAGCTAAAAAAATGGTCATAATTTCCCGATATGACCACAATTAGCGAGACAAAATCCAACCTTTGAAAAGGACAAATTGTGGTAAAGAAAGTTGGAGTGGCATGGAACCAACGAATAACGATTAATAACATCTGCCTCACCAATTTCCATCGCCCACTGAACATGAGTAGTAAACATGAAATAAATAGGGACGTACAGAGATTGTAAAAGATTGTTTGGATTGGAGAAGTTTCTTGATTTCAGTGGTTCTCTTACAAGCTGCGCGCTAGGCTTTGCTAGCCATGCAACACATGCAGTACTGCAATTAAGTTCTGGTTCCCCCCCCATGCAGTACTGAGTCACATGTAACCTGAGAGAGAGAGAGAGAGAGAGAGAGAGGTCAGTCACAATGATATGCCTCCAAAGCTCATAAATGTGAGGGTGGCTACTTGTCTCTATATATGTTCTGAGGTTTAACCTGTGCGATGTACAGAGCTTTAAAGCACCGCGCGCGCTAGCTTGGCCTAAATGTATGCATGGGTGGCGCTTTGTCTCCTAGTTGAAGGAATCGGTTGATGTAGTGGGAGGCACTTGCTAGTTTAACACCTCTCTATTGTCCTCTGTACAATATTGCTTGAGGACAAGGATTGCTAACCACCAACACTTTTTTGGTTTAAAAAATATTATACTTGTTGACATACCAAACACAGTATTGATATAGAAATCTATCACAATTAGTCAATATATAAAAAATATATCTTTTTTAAATTTTGTTAATAATAATTATAAGAGAAGTGATACAATCACAAAAAAAAAATATCATAAAAGGAAATTCACCAACTAACACTAATCGTATGATACATTACATCTATTTTATAATTTAATGTATCACATAATCTCACGTCAATTTATTATTTTATTTTTATAGAATCTCTTTATAACTGATACATTTTTTTAATTATACTAAATCCTGCAATCCATCATCTTCTTGAAAAAAAAAAAGGTTATATACTGGACCAACTTATAAATAATAGAACTCGTTTCCACGAAAGAGCCTATAATTAAGGCCTATAATATTTTAGTTGTATGGGCTGTGAGTCAAGAGCCAGAGGTTCACGAAACGCTGCAAACTGAAGTTTGCTAAGGCCCATGAATGTACTCCTATAATATTTGAGTTTCGTTGATTATGGACCTTGGCTCTAGCTATAGCTTGTGGGTTTTGTCCAAGTTCGATTGGGTCCTTTTCTTTCAGTCTGGAGATTTTGCTCGTCTCATGGTGTCAATTTGTACCAAAGTCGTTTCGTCACAATGGAGCACATTATAAATCTTAGAACACCGAGCCGAACAGACTTAGCACTCACCCAACCCCCTCCCAAAGGTAAAATTAGGAGTGTGCCAAACCTCCACCAGCCCTGACTTTGGCCAATGTCTGCTCCGACTCCAACTCCAATAAAGTCAGAAAAGTTAAGAGTTCGAAATCGGAGTCACTCCAACAATAATATTTGGAGTCAGAGTTGGAATTCAAAGGTAGACTTTCTGATTCCGTCAGAATTGGAGCCCCACACTAGATAAAATGGAGCTTATAACGAATTTCACATTTTTTCTGTTGCAAAATATTATTTGAAGTTCTTTATCGTCTAGATCAACACATCAAACTGTTTGAGATGAATAAATGAGTAGATACTATCTATTTATTTTTTAACAAAACATGTCAAAGGAGTTTTCAACTAGATGTAAGACTAACTTGTTTTGGTCACATTTTAGATTTTTAAAAGATAAATATAAAAGAGCAATATTAGTTATAAGTTCTAAATAGATAAATTTCATGCAAACTTTTTTAAAAAGAGTGAATATTATAAAGAAAGAATATAATTTTTACATTTTTCATGATAAAGTCCATTTTTTTTTAACCAAGAGTCTGCGTAAAGCTTTTGTAAATTTGTTTGAAAGTTCAATTGGTCATTCTATTTCTCAATTAAACTTTTTACTCTCCGGGATTATAAAAACGATCAAAACGGTCCCTTCATTAGATTTATTTTAGTAAATATTTACAAATGTCACGTCAACTCCAATAATAATTCGACATGGGTCTTTTGATAGGCAAAGTATGCGCCGTGTGTATAAACGATCACACAAGATTTCAGCTACTCATCAGCCACTGCCCTGGCCTTTTTTTTTTTTTTTTTTTTTTCCTCCTCCTCCTTCTTCTTCTTCTTCTTCTTACCAATCGAATCGTGCGTTTTAGTCTTCCCCCATTTCAATTATAAATTTCTCCCACTGATTTCGCCCAGCTTCTCCCCACAAGACGCAAACGAGCCATTCCCAGCTCAAAGTTTCTTCCCTCTTCGTCTCTCCCTGCTAGCGCAAACTTTTTTCTCTTCATCATAGCAACATGATTAGATGAATCACAATAAGAAGAATCACAACAAAATGATTAGACGAGCTTCCACTCCCCTTACATTGCGTGCATGTGTGCTTACATTCTCGATCTTTATTAATGATTTTTCTATAAACTCAGGAAAACAAATCAACTGTTCAGCGATGAGCAACAATTTGGGATCTATATTTTTTTGGCCAATTTTGGGAATCACAGACAAAAAAATAGATGAACTAAAGAAGGAAAGAGGAACATATTTTAATCTAGAATATTGAAGAGAAATGACTAACTTGGCGAGAGAGGACCATAGGGGAAGAGCTTGCATTGCACCGAGAGGGGAGAAGAGGGGAGGAGAGGTGAAGCTCGAGCGAAAGGGCACTGAGCGAGAGAGAAGAGCTGGTTGTTTTTGTTAGTGAACCCGGTCTGCCCCATTGGGTGTGGGCTGTAAAAAGACTACATCGGCTGATGAGAAGAATATTTCATTACACAAAGTTAAACTGATATTAGATAAAGCAAAAAACTTCATTCGAAATGTACAAAAAATTAAAAAAAAAAAAGAGGGAAAATGTAATATATATATATATATATACAACCTTAAAAAAATCTTTAGAAACATTAAAAATATAAAATATAAAAATGTTAAACTAGAGAGACCTAAATTTAAACAAAAATTAAATAAATAATGTCATGCGTTTCACCAAATTACAGAAAGAAAAAAAAAAAAAAAACAAAATATAGAAATTAATTGAAATAGCCAAGTTTGGTCGGTGCGGCTTTACACAAACAACGCTACTCGATGAGCCATTTGAGATTGGCCTAGTCTTATTCAAGTTCAGCTCGATAGACTCAAATTCGATCGATTTTAAAATGAATTTTCTTTTTGTGAATACAAACTCTGCTTGACTAATGAAAGCAGATGTATAAACTCGAATAGTTTCGTATTTGTCGATTTTTACAGTATTATCTTCATATTATAATGAGATCAATATTTAAAATATTCAGATTAGAGTAAATCATCTTATTTGAATTCTTATGAATCTAATTAATGATATATATATATATATATATATATATATATATATACACACACACAAACATTTATAATGATATTAGTAAAAAGTCAAAATTTGCTCGTCAATAGCTTTAGATAAAATAATAAAATACAATATAAATAATCTATTCTATCTAAATAAACAGCTTAATTGTGAACAAGCTTGAATATTAAACATGTTGTTTGTAAGCATAAAATTCAACTGGATGAAAAGTTCGAGCTCGACTCATGTTTGTTAAAAAATTAAACAAAAGAAACTTGACCACCCACTACTCGTTCGAATTCGATTGATTTTCACCCCTAGTCGGTGGGATTAAGGATGAGGTGGTACGTTTGAGTTACTCTGGATACATGTTTAGTAACATTAAATGAGAATGAGATGATACTTTACAAGAAAAGAAAAGAAAACTAAGTTTTTTGTTTTTACGTATAAAAAAATAAACTCTTTTTAATAGGAAGCACTTGGAGATTTATAAAGAAGAATAAAAATGGAAAAAAAAGATGCAAGCATGAAGGGATTAGTCAAGGCCAACTGTGGGCCAGGCTTTGCAGTTACAGGGCCCATTTCCTCAGATTCTCACTACCAGCTCCAATTAGCTAGCTAGAAACCTTTTCCGAAGTTGACCTGATCTCTAAAGGGACAGGAGACAAAAAATGGTGTAGTGGGCAGATCGATACTGAAGACAGGGGAAGTACTGGCAGCCGGAAGGGAAATTAAAAGTCGTCTAGAAGAGGAATTACAAGGATTATTTTTTTACGATTATTAGTTAGCGGGGCATATGAGAGATGCTTGATTTGACTACCGTACCTTCAAGTGTAATATTAGAACGGGGTAGTCGAAAAAGTCTCCTCTAAGCTCGTTCCCAAGAGGAAGCTTGGGTGGCGGGATGGTCTCGACTTGCTTGTAGAGTGAGGGAGGGAGAGTATGTTGCATGATTGTTGGGAGGGGAGATGGAGGACTTGGAGGAGAGATGGGACCAATTAAAACATACAGAAGAAGAGAATGTTATAATTGAAATTGGTATGGATCAATTAGGGAAGGTGTCAGTAGAGGGAGAAAGGAGTTTAGTAGGGAAATTGATACCTTATCGAAGAATGAATAAGGAAGTTATTAAATCAACTATGGTGAAAATCTGGAGGCTAAATGGATCATTTGCTTTCCACGAAATAAGTATGAACCTGCTTGTGCATCATCTGAGATCAAGAGAGACAAAAAGGGTTCATGATGGGAAGCTTTGGCTATTTGATAACCAGCTCCTGATTCTAAAACCGTTCGATGAATTGACCCCTCCACAAAAGATGAACTTTGATTTTGAGATCTTTTGGGTACGTATGAACAATCTACCATTGGCATGTATGACTCGTGAAGTAGGCAACCGGATTGGTGCATCGGATGGGGCAATTACTTAAGGGTGAGAATTGAATTGGATGTAAGGAAGAAGATAGGCAGAGGAAGAACTGCCAATTTGCTAGGAAATAAAATCTGGGTGCCATTAACCTATGAAAAATTGCCAAAACTTCACTTCAGATGCAGAAGAATTAAACATGGAATTGGAGGTTGCGATGGACTGTGAATGAATGGTGATAAACTGTAGTATGGAAGTTGGCTTCATGCTCAACCTAGCCCACAGGGGGAAAGGTATGGAGAACATGGATTACCTTGGTAGGGATCAGAGGGGAGAAAATGAAGAGGAGCATAGAAGTGAGTGGAAGAGAAGGGAATGGGTTACAAATAACAATGTTACATTGAATCGGGATGATAGGAGATTTGAGAAGAATGGTTTGGTGGTCCGTGATACCCTAATGGATGCTCAAAGTGGGATCGAGGGAAGGAGGGTGGTCCAAGATGTGTTGGCTGAATCTGTAGCTAATGTGCTTGATAAAAGTAGTCAAAGCAGTTGAAAGAGAGGTGAGGGAGGGCTAATCTCTAAGAAAGGGCAGGTGGCACAGAAAACTGAAAGGGAGATTGCAAAAAGCTTTGAATCAACAGAGGAGGGGCTTGTGGCTGCTGAGGTTGCAGTTAGTATACAACAAATGTCCAGTACTGAATTACACCTTTCTGGCAAGAAAGGGAAGGTAGAAAGGGGGTGATGGAAGAGAAGGGCACGTAATGCAAGTAATAAGAATATTGGTTTGATATTATTTGATGGCAAAAGAAAATTGGTTAATGAGGGGGACCATAATTATGTAAAAGGCTTGTTGAAGAAAGGCAAACAAAGTGGGAGGGTTAAGTGGGTGGATTGTGAAAGATAATGACGAAGGATGCTAGTCAGCCCCGCCAAGTATTATGAAAATATTGAGCTGGAACTGCCAAGAGCTTGGAAACTCTCAAACAGTTCAAAGCCTTTACCTAATGGTGAAGGATAAGAAACCCAAGATGATATTTCTAATAGAGACAAAACTAGCAGTATGGAAGTATGATGGTATTAAGAAGAAAATGGATTGGGAGGACTATTTTTGGCTCAATTTTGGAGTAGAGATGTAAAGGTGGAGATAGTCAATTTCTCTCACCACCATATTAATGCATCAATCATAAGTGAGGAAAAAAATATGTCATGGCTATTTACTGGGTTTTATGGCCACCCTGAAGCATGTAAAAGAAGAGTTTCATGGAGCTTGTTGTCGATGTTGAATCCCTCTATTGAGATGCCATGGTGTATAATGGGAGATTTTAATGAGATTGCCTATCAAGACGAGAAGATGGGAGGGAAACCCAGACCAGAAGCATAAATGGAAGATTTCAGACAGACTATGGAAGTAAATAGTATTTTCGATTTAGGGTGTATGTTCACTTGGAGTAATAAACATTCAGATAAGAGTAATGCTACATGCAGTCGTGGAGTGCGCAAGCGCCATGAAGTCGCATTGAAAAAGAGTAGAGTCTACTATTAAAAAATTATTATTTTTTCATGTGGGTCCCTTATTTATTCACCTTTTTCAAAGTGATTGCACGGTGTTTGCGCACTCACAACTGTAACTATTATTTCTCTTCAGATAATACCTTTACAAAGGAGAGATTTGATAGAGCAGTTGCTAATCCAAAATGGACTGATATATTTTGAACCTCATTAATAACAACTCTTTAGTAAAAAATGCATGGTGGCACCGTCGATTCTCCCTCCCATATGGAAAGTGATAGAGGTTCTATAGAGGCCATGGGTGCCGCCCCAAACCTCCTAGCAATCCCCTACAATTGCTGCGCTAACTTCCGGGGTCGCTTCAAAGGCTCCCTTAGTGTCTACCTTTTACGCTCTTCGCTTCAAGAACAAAGTTGTAGAAGTATTGTCTGCAAGCCAATCTGACCATATGGCCCTTTTGTTGGACTTAAGCTCTAAGACACCAAGTAGAAGAAAGAAGAAATAATCTTTAGATTTGAAGCAAAGTGGATTTTGGATGAGGATGGAAGACCAGCAGTAAAAGAGGGATGGGATAAAAGATTTGGGGAAACAAACTCTCAAAGGAAGATCTAGGATAAACTGAATGATTGTAACGGTGACTTGATCAGCTGGAGCTATCTAAAAGAGAATGATGCTGAGGCAGTCTTGAAACAAAAATTTGATTTACTAAAGCATGAGCAAGATAATGAGGGTCCTCCTAATATGGGGCTGATTAAGCAATTGCAAGGAGAGGTGAGATTGATGCTAGAACAATAGGACACGAAATGGAGGCAAAGAGCAAAGAGAAACTTGTATCAATAGGGTTATAAAAACACTAAGTCTTTTCACTTTTGTGCCAGCCAGAGGAAAAGGAAGAATCAGATCATACAAATAATAGATTCTCTGGGCCATATGATGACATGCCAAGAAGGGATAGAGGGTGTATTCCATAATTACTTTAGCAACTTCTTCAGTTCATCTCACCTTACGATGGATGCCATAGAGGTGTGCCTTAAAGATATTGATCCGAGAGTTACCAACCAAATGAATGTTGTCTACAACAGGAGTTTACTAGATGGGTATGGAGCTTGTTATTACAAAGCTTATTGGAGTACTATGGGGGAGGGGGTATCTAACGCCATTTTAAGCTTTTTAAATGGTGATGGAGATCTAGATAGTAATGTGAACAACACTCATATAGCTTTTATACCTAAAGTTTCTAACCCACCTACTGCTAATGAGTTCAGGCTTATCAGTTTATGTAACGTTTTATATAAACTGATATCAAAAGTACTTGCCAACAGATTGAAGAAAGTGCTCCCAATCATTATTTCTTATAACCAAAGTGAATTTATATCTAGAAGATTCAGTATAGACAACGTGATGGTAGCATATGAAACACTGCACACAATGAAAATAAGACAGAAGGAGAAGATAGGGAGTATGGCCCTCAAGCTAGACATGTCAAAGGCCTATGATATGATAGAGTGAAATTTTTTGGAAGTTGTGATGAGAAGAATGGGCTTTGGACAAAAATGGATCTCTTTGATTATGAAATGTGTGGCTATAGTAACATACTCAGTTCTAGTTAATGGTGAGTCTCAAAGAATCATTAGGCCTACAAGAAGGATAAGACAAGGGGATCCTATCTCCTCGTATCTGTTTATCCTCTGTGCTGAAGGTCTTTCCTCTCTGATTAATTATGCTAAAAGAAGAGGCGTTACAAAAGGAGTTGCTATGTCAAGAGGGGGTACAAGGATCAGTCACCTTCTATTTGTTGATGATTGCTTAATTTTTGGAAGAGTAAAGATGAATGAATGGCAGCAAATACAAGGGCTACTAAAGATATATGAAGAAACCTCGAGTCAAAGTCTGAACCTACAAAGACCACTATGTTCTTCAGTTCTAACACAAATATGTCGACCAGATTGCAGATCAGAAATGTAGCAGGGGTTTCTGTTTGTGGAAACTATGAGAGGTACCTTGGTCTGTCAGCCATGGTGGGTAGGTCAAGATACAACACATTCATAAATCTAAAGGAAAATGACTGGTCCAAGATTTGCAGTTGGAAAAATACATTCCTATCTCAAGCAGGCAAATAAGTTTTACTCAAAGTTGTTGTACAAGAAATTCCTACATTTGCTATGAGTGTCTTTAAGCTGCTAAGCAGGCTTTGTAAAGAAATTACTTCTCCCATGGCTTGATTTTGGTGCGGTCATAAACACGATGATAAGAAGATCTAACGGAGAAGTAGGTACAAAATTAGTGAAGGAAATAGGAGTGGAGGGTTGGGGTTCTGGGACTTAAAGTGTTTTAATACAGCAATGCTTGCCAAGCAATGCTGGAGAATGTTGAACAACCCCTCTTCTTTGGTGGCCAACATTATGAAAGAAAACTATTTTAGGAATGAGGGGCTATTAGAAGACAAGTTGGATCATGGTCCTTCTTACATTTGGAGGAGTCTGTGGTCCTCCATAGACTTGGTGAGAGATGGAATGGTTTGGAGGGTGGGGGATGGTAGTAGGGTGAATATATGGAGGGATAAGTGGCTGCCAAGACAAACATGCCCCCGGGTGCAATCTCCTATAAAAAATTTGCCTAGTGATTCTAAGATTAACCAACTCGTCAACTATGAAGATGGTATATGGAATAGAGGCCTGCACAATGATACCTTTCCAAAAGAGGAAGTGAAGTTGATTTGTAATATCCCTATTAGTAGATGGGGAGCAGTGGATAAAATAGTATGGGAATGCTCAAATGATAGTAAATTTTCTGTTAAGAATGCTTACCACCTGGAGCATAAAAGAATGAGAAGAAAGGTAGGGGAGTCCTCAAAAGGTGCCTATGGGAGAAAGAATGGAATCTCATATGGGGGCTTAATGTACAAGGAACTGTCAAACACTTATTGTGGAAGGCATGTCTTGACCTACTACCGACAAATGAGAACTTGACTAAGAAACAAACCTTAAATTCCAGTTTGTGCCCAATTTGTGAGCTCAAATAAAAAACAACCATGCATGCTCTTTGGAGTTGTTCTGAGCCTCGAATGTTTGGGTTGAATTCGAAAGTCATGTCCATAAGTGGAGTTGTTATGAGTCTAACTTCATGGAGTCATGGAAAAAACTTAATGTGCAGCTAGGAATGGAGAAGGTGGAGATGGTAGCTTGTACTTTGAGGAAGATAAGGCTAAGAAGGAATGCATGGTTGTTTAACAAAAAATTTGCAGAACCAAGGAGTGTCCTAAAATCTGCCAAGGAGGGTCTAAATGAATTCATCATTGCACAAGATTATCAACAGAAGGCTCAGATGTTGGGGTCACAGACAGAAACAAAGCGAATTGGGAAAAGCCATATGATTTGTGTGTAAAAGCGAATTGGGATGCAATAGTGGATGTGTCTCAAAAAAGTGGGTCTTGGTGTTTTTATTAGAGACTCTTATGGTGAGGTACTGGCTTGTCTGTGCTCCATTGTGGATCATGTGCAGAAACAAATAATTGCAGAAGCTTTGGATTTAAGGAGAGCAAGTTACTTATGTGCAGATTTAGGCCTATCGAAGGTAATCTCGGAAAGGGACTCTTAGGTGATTGTAAAGGCTACCAAAAGTGAAGAATAATTATGGGCAAATTATGGGAATATTGTTGAAGATGTGAAACTACTGTTAGTTGATAGAATGGATTGGAATGTTAGATTTGTGTATAGAGAAGCTAATAACATAGCTCATAAACTAGCAAAATTATCATTGATGTATGCTGAGGAGAATGTATGGATTGAGGATAGTCCCATAGATCACTACAACAAATTTAATTTTTAGAGACGAAATTTATTAGGGACAAATGTAATTTTGTCCCTAAAAGTATAGTATAGTGTTGGTATATACACCAAGTATAGTATAGTATGAATATTATGTAGTACATATATATATAGTATATATATATTATATATAGTGTATAGTATATAAATAGTGTATATATATATATAGTATATATGAATATTATCTAGTATATGCATATAGTATATATACATAGTGTTAATGTCGTGTCTCACACACGTTTGGGCAAGACTCCGGCAACTCAGGTCTTCCAAAATGGGCATGCAAAAGACAAGGGAGAAGGCAACTAGGGGAGGGCGGCCTCGAGGCCGGGGAGTCTCCGATGCCAAAATTAGTAAGTGTTCTTGGAAGTTTGTAAATAAGTAAAGGAGTCTAAGGATTAGAGAAATTTCTCGTACCTAGAGCTTGCTATTTAAACCATGGGTTTGGGGAGGTGAAAATCCTCTTTGTCTCCACAGAGTTTGTGCCTCCTCTATTGTTTCTGTTGTTAGAACTTTTTAATGCAGTGTGGCTTTGCGACGGCACCATAAATGTAGCGTGTAACTCAGTCGTGGTGTCATTAATGCAGTGTGATTTCCTGACCTTGTGTTTATCCCTTGTAAGCCATAGATGGTCTTTTGTTGATGGATCGAGTGCCTTCTACATTTCCCACTATGCTCCGCTCTAATCTCTAGGTTCTAACTACAGCCTTGGATGTCAGGCTGATTTGTCTTATTGATTACTCGACTCCTTTCCCAGGTAGATGTTTTGCCCCCTGCGCGGTCCTGGTTGCCGCTTTGGTTGGGTATTGGGCCGAGATCCAGTGGGCTTTGTGGAGTGGGGGAAAATCCCCTTACAGTTACCTCGTTAACCCTGCCTATATAAGGACCCTTCCCTCTTGTGAAAATTAATTATACTCATTTTGCCTTTTGCTCCGTTTCCTACATTTCTTTCTCACTATTTGAGTTCTTTGTTCCTTTGTTTTCCCTCAGCTTTCTCCCGAAATTTCTTCACATTTCTTTCAATCCCTTATGACTCCAAAGAAATCTTCACGCCCAGCTGGATAGGTTCGGTCCTCTAGTGGCACTCAGGCTACAACTGGCCATGGTGGTTCCACCCTAGATGAATTTGCCAGATATTCGTGCTAATCGGTGGTGACTTCTGCCGAACTGGAGGAGTTGAAGGTGACCTATAAGGTCCCTTGTGCCTTCACCCTACGAATCAATTAGTTGCCTTATTACATCTTTGTTGATTTTTGGAGGTAACCTCGGGCGTTATTGACACGTTGTAGTGACGAAGATCTTTGTTTGCTGCTTGCATAGAATATGATTTGATCGAGCTCGGTTGCAATGGTCCCCGACCTTCTCTCCACAACTTTTTCGGGTAGATCTTCTTGTTCTTCGTTGCTGTTGTTGTCCCAGACCTTCTCCCCTCATCCTCGCCCTTTTGCTTATGGAGCTTTGCTTGTTCTCTTCCTTTTGCTTATGAGGGTCGTCTTCAACTTGGTCAAAATTCCTCATTCGGTGAGCAGTTCTCAACATAGAAATCAACTCCAATATGTTCCGATTTTTGCCGGTATTTTCATCGTCTGTCCTGCTCCCTGCTGCCCTATCGTCTCAAATTGTAACTTGTTCCTTGTAGATCTGTGGCTTTATATTGTAACTTGCTCTTTGTAACTCTGCGGCTTTATGTTGTACCTTGCTCTTTGTAAATCTGCGGCTTTATGTTGTAACTTGCTTCTTATAACTCTGTGACTTTATATTGTAACTTGTTCCAATGATTAATAATATTACTTTTCCGTTGTTCTTATTTTCTCTTTTCTTTCTTTCTCTCTCTCTCTCTCTCTCTCTCTCTCTGGTTGTTGTTGGTTGGCTTGAGGGGAGCTCGACTGCAAGGATTTGCCTTTGTGGTCCGCCCTAGCAATGCCCGCCCATGTTTGATGACCCCGTTAGCCAGTAGTCTTCCGGGTCGCGCCCTTTTCATCGATCCTTACCATGTAGCCGTTCTCTCAGGGCCTTAATGACTTTGTATGATGAGACCAGAGTTCTTTTCATCCTTCTTTAGCATGGACCTTTGGGTAGCCGTAGGGCTAATCCCACTCCCCATCGCAGGGAGTCAAGTCGGCTTTGAGCTTGACCTGCCTCCATGACCCTTGGGGCGGTAAATAGCATGGGCAGTTTAAAACTGTACCCGCCTTCCTCCATTAGCGTTCAGTGTCTGTCCTATTTGGGAAACAAAAATGTTATCATTATCTTGCTTTTGGCCACAGAAGTTCATGTCGCAAACCTGGGTTCTTCGGTTTGTGTCGTGCAGTGCTTGCTGATGATGTCCGCATTGATGTTTTGTGTTGCTGACGTGCACATTGATGATGTCCATACCTTTCGCTTCATTATTTGGAAAGTCCATGGACTCGACCCGTTCTCAGTCGGGGAGAGGTCGGAATGCCTCATGCCAAACCGCATCTTTCTCCCCTGTGAGCTAATTCAGACAGGGATGTGGCTAGTTCGCTCATTCGCCATGGTGGGGTCAGGGTAAGTATTCAGGCAACCTCAGGGCTGAACCCGCTCTTCTTCGAGGGGGAACAAGATGACCTTTGGCTCAATTTATTCCCTTGTTCTCCGCTGGAGGTATGTCGTTCGGGCAGTCTGTTCTAGACTCGTTTCAGCCCATTAACACTGCAGGAAAGGGTAAGTTTGGGTCAGGTTGGTGTTGATCCCACACTTCGTCGTAACGAGGGCTAGTATAAGTTATTCGGGTAGCCGCAAGGCTGATCTTGCTCTCCACTATGGGAGGGATAAAGCAACCTTAAGGCCTACCTTTTCCTATGGTATCCCGCAGGGAGGTAAGTTATTCGGGTAGTTGCTACTGAACCCTCTCCCGCCCGTTAACACTGATGAGGAAGGTAAACAATTTACTTTAGGTAGCTAAGGACTGACCCACACTTTGCCGCATGAAGGATAAGACAACCTTTAGGCTTACCTTTCCCTCTGTTGCTCCGCGGTGAGGTAATTCGGATAGTGATGTGGCTGATCCGCTCCTTCACCATGATGGGGGTCAGGATAAGCTATTCGAGCCACTTTGGGGGCTGGTCCTGCTCTCCCGGACGAGAAGGTTATGCCACCTGCTCACCTATCATCCTTCGTGGGGAGGTAAGTCGTTCAGGCAGTTTGTTCTACACTCTCTCCCACCTTTTGACATCACAGGAAAGGGTAAATTTGGATTAGGCTGGTATAGATCTCACACTTCATCACAATAGAGGTCAGGGTAAGTTATTCAGGTAGCCGCAAGGCTGATCCCGCTCTCCACTATGGGAGAGAAAAGACAACCTTTTGGCCTAGATTTTCCTATGATATCCCGTATGGAGGAAAGTTATTCAGACAGTCTGTTATTGGATCCGCTCCCGTCTATTGATCCTTAACGAGGAAGGTCAGTCCTTTTCTTTGTTGGTCAATGACAAATCTGCACTCCTCCACGAGAGGGATAAGACAACATTTAAGCATACATTTCCTGTTTTACCTCGCGGGGAGATAAATTGTTGATGGAGTTCTCGTTTAGTGGAGTTGACTTTGCTGATGGTGATTGTTGATTTGGTCAGTGGGGGCTTCACTTGATGGGTTATGTTATGTTCTTGAAATTAGCTATTGAAATACAAAACTTCTTTTTTTAGGTTTCGTAACAGGTGCATGCTAACATATAAATTTATGACAATGAATCAGCTTAGCAATAAAATTTCCGTAGATGCTCGGTGTTCCAAGGGTGCGATAGAGCGTTTCCTTGGGAGTCTCTAAGGCGATAGGAACTCGGCCGACTTGGGGGGACAACCAAGTAAGGGCCTTCCCATCGGGGGCTCAGCTTTCCCTCGTCTCGTATTGTTTTCCCTGTATCTTTGAGTACGAGATCCCCGACCTTCAATGTTCTTAGTAGCAAGAGCTTGTTGAAGCATCTTTCGGCCCCTCTTTTGTTGGCTGTGGTTCTTATCTCGACTTCTAGTCAGACTTTTTCTAACAGATCCAGTTGTTCTTCTAGCAGCCTATCGGTAGACTTTTCCTCAAAGTGCTAAACTCTATAGGTGAGGATTCTGATCTCTATGGGTGGCATTGGCTCGTGGCCATATGCGAGGTGTAGGGGGTCTCCTCAATCGGCATTTTTACTGTAACCCGGTAGGCCCAGAGGACGGCTGGTAGTTCTTCTGCCCATGTCCCATTTTTGTCGTTAAGCCGCTTCTTGAGCATTCCTATCGGCGTTTTGTTGGTTGCCTCAACTTGTCCGTTAGATTGGGGACCCCTTTGGGAGGAGTACCGGAAGTCGATCCCCAATTCCCGACACCAATTGCGGTAGTGATCAAAATTGAATTGCCACTCATTATCTGATATGATGGTGCACGGGATGCCAAAACTGCAAACTAATGACCTGCATAGAAATCGTGTGATGTTGTTCGTTGTAATGGTTGCTAAGGCCTTAACTTCAACCCATTTGGTAAAGTTGTCCACAAACTTGACTCCTCTTTTACTAGGGGAAATGGGCCAATCAAGTCAATTTCCCATTGGGCGAAGGGCCAATGTGACGTGATCGACGTTAATTCCTCGAGTGTGAAATGGAGCATCCTAGCATATTCTCGGCACTTTCAACACTTCCGCACATAGTCCTTGGCGTCTCGCAAGGCCTGAGGCTAGTAATAGTCTGCTCTCATCACCTTTCCAGCCAACGCCTGTCCTCCTGAGTGGTTTCCACAAATCCCCTCATGTATTTCTACCAATACGTATTGCTCTTTTTCCAGGTAGATGCACCTCAAAAAAGGCGTCGAGTGACCCCTCTTGTCTGTCCTTCGGTACTTTATTGGTTCCAAATATCTGATTATGCCTTCTGCCCAGTCTGGGGCTCCGTCAGTATTTCCATTACCTCGATTCCTACAACAGGTACTTTCATAATTCGGATCATTGTTTGTTCTGGCAGGGGGGAGTCCTTCTGTTTGGACGCAACAGAAGCCAACTTGTCCGCTTTCTGATTTTTTGTCCTCAGTAGTTGTTGAATCTAGAAATACTTGAAATGGGAGCGCTCGGCCTCTACTAGTGCTAAACATTTCTTCAGCTTTTCACTTTTTATAGAAAACTCTCCTCGCAACTAGTTCACCACCACCTGAGAATCGGCCCATACTTTGATCTCAGTGGTGCCTAAAGACTTGGCCACCATTTATCCTAAAAGCAAAAATTCATACTCCTCCTCATTGTTCATTGTTTTGAACACCAATTTGATGGCATAATTGTATTCCCCTCCCTCGCATGTGACAATATGCACTCCCACTACCCTTCCAGCCTGGCAAGCTGAGCCATCGACAAATGCTTTTCAAGGCTTTACGAGAGGTGTGTAGTCGATGTTAAAGTCGCTCAACTCTGCTGCCCAGTTCAAGAGCCGGCCCAAGGCGTCCGGTCGTTGTATCACCTTTTTTAGGGGGGTTTCAGTGAGAACCCTTACTGGGCGAGCTTTAAAGTACAGGCCCCTCGATACGCTCGGCTGGTGTAGTAAACCGGCCTCTGGACCCCTTCCTCTTCGCCTATCAATGCTGATGAGGTGGCTTTAAGGGAGACCACCAGGTACAGAGTCAACATTTCCTCGCATCGGGGTTGGCTGAGGAGTGGTGGGCTCGCCAGGTACTTTTTGAGGGTTTTGAATGCCTGGTCGCACTCGCCATCCCATGCATGTGCCTTTCACAAGACCTTGAAGAAAGGTACGCATTTCTCAGTGGATCTTGACACGAACCTGTTGAGGGCAGGGCCATACTGAAGATGGCCTCCACCTTTTCGGGTTTGGCTTCGATTCCATGTTCGGATACCATGAATTTTAAGAATTTTTTTTATTCGACGCTAAGGAGCATTTTGCCGACTTCAACTTCATTTGATATTGCTGCAGTATAGTGAAAGCCCCCTTAAGTCATTCATGTGTTGCTAGGGTTGTACATCGATGGGTTCGGCATCGGTTTCGGTGCCAAACAAAAACCCCACCAACGTCTTGCATGAAAGCTCAGAACCGACTGAAACCGGTTGATTGGGTGGAGAAAACTGATCATATCGGTCTCGACGTGCATCGATACTGTCTTCGGTCTACCTTCTATGTCTTCTGTGAAGGAGGAGAGGAGAGGCATCGCGGGAAAAAAACCTAAGGAAGAAGACGAAACCCTAAAACCTGAAGAATACTTGAGGAAGAAGATGACACCGTATCATATTTTTTTTTTTAACAAATATCATAAGGAAAATGACGTTGTTTCACTTATTTAAGTGAAACAACGCCATTTTATTTAACATATATTTAATATATATATATATATATATAAGCTTCGGCCAGTTCAACGGTTTTGAAAAGGTTCAAATCGGCGCTGAAGTGGCTGACATCGATTTCTAGCATTTTGTGCCGCCAGCCGACAGGTTCCCTACTCCGGCGGCCGGTCTGATCAGTATCCAGCCGATTTGGACAGTTCCTGTATAGCCCTATGTGCTCCTCCATGGTTCTACTCTTATCCAACAGGTCATCCACGTAGACCTGTATGTTTTTTCCTATCTAGTCTATGAACATACAATTAACCAACTGCTGGTAGGTGGCACCAGAATTCTTAAGCCCGAAAGGCATCACCCTGTAACAATATAAGCCTCGATCAGTGATGGATGAAGTCTTTTCTTCATCTTCATAGTTCATGTGAATCTGGTTATACCCAGAATGCATCCATAAAGCTGGGCATACGTTGGCCAGCCATGGAGTCAAGAATCAGATCGCTGCAAAGAAGCGGGAAGCTGTCCTTCGGACAAGTTTTGCTAAGGTCGGTGAAGTCGACGCACATTCTCCATTTACCACTCGACTTCTTTACGAGCACTACATTGGATACCCATTTTGGGTAATGGGCTTCTCGAATGAATCTCGCGCTCAGTAGGCAGTCCACTTCCTCGGGTATGGCAATGCTTTTTTCTGCACTGACGCTTCAACCTTTTTGCCTTACTCCTTTGGCCTATGGGTCAACGCTAAGGTTGTGCTAGATGACCTTGGGCGCTATTCCAGGCATATCCTCGTGGCTCCAAGCGAACACGTCCTGGTGCTCAGTGAGAAGTTGCCGCATGGCGTTCGGGCTTCGAACGTCATTTCGCTGCTAATCCTTACTCTGACCTCTGGTCGATTTGAGTCAAGAGTGATAAGCTCCAATGGCCCGATTGGTTTCGCTTTCCGGAGCTCCTGCTCATCTCGGACTTCACTTATGACCTCCACGCAGTCTAAAGCTGGCAGAAAGGTGCAGGCACCCTCCACAGGATACGCCTTGGTTACCCCATCATTCGTTGGCATCTCTTTGCAGGCGTGTGTATAGCTTTCTTCTATTATGCCCTTCTCACTCCCATGGACTTGGCTCTCTTGTTGACTGACCTCCAGGTTGCTGATAGCACTGACAAGCTTCTAAGTGGCCTGGAAGGGGTTGTCTCAAGCGCGTGAAGTACACGTAAGACCTATAATGATCTCATAGACGACGCCACTGTTAAGGTCGTGTTTCGCACACATTTGGGCTAGACTCCGACAACTCAGGTCTTTCGAAATGGGCCTGCAAAAGACAAGGGAGAAGGCAACTAGGGGAGGGTGGCCTCGGGGCTGAGGAGTCTCCAAATACCAAAGTTAGAAAGTGTTCTTGGAAGTTTGTAAATAAGTAAATGAGTCTAGAGATCTGAGAGTTTTCTCATACCTGGAGCTTGCTATTAATACCATGGGTTGGGGGAGGTGAAGATTGTCTTTGTCTCCACAAAGTTTGTGCCTCCTCTGTTATTTCTATTGTCAGAACTCTTTAATGTAGCATGGCTTTGCGATGACACCATAAATATGGCGACGTGTAGCTTAATAGTGGCACCATTAATGTGGCGTATTTTCTTGGCCTTGGGTTTATCCCTTATGAGCCGTAGATGGTCTGTTGTCGATGGATCGAGGGCCTTCTGCATTTCCCATTGTGCTATGCGCTATCTCTGGGTTCTGACTACAATCGTGGATGTCAGGCTGATCTGTCTTATCGATTACTCGACTTCTTTTCCAGGTAGATGTTTTGCTCCCTGTGGGGTCCTGGTGGCTGCTTGGGCCAAGGCCTAGTGGGCTTTGTGGAATGGGGAAAAATCCCCTTACATATAGTATACTATATATGCTAGTATATAGTATATATATAGTATATAGTATATATATTAT